>NW_026115881.1:0-147500 GCF_001640805.2 Lates calcarifer
ATACTGATAACACTGTAGGGTTAGGGTTAGGGTTAGGGTTACACTGATACTGTAGGGTTAGGGTTAGGGATATGTTAATACCGATAACACTGTAGGGTTAGGGTTAGGGTTATGTTAATACTGAAACTGTAGGGTTAGGGTTGCACTGATACTGATGCAGTAGGGTTAGGGTTACAATGATACTTTAGGGTTAGGGTTATACTGCATCAAAAAACTAGAGTTAGGGTTAGGGTTTGGTCTTCATTAACCCCAGTATAGTAACGCATCAAAAATGGTCAGAAAATGTCATAGTATAGTATTTGATCAAAACTGTCTTAGACAAAGCTTTTAAATCAATGTTCTGTCTATTTTAGAGCAACTCACAGAAACAACAGCACACACTGAGGATGAAAGTAGGACAATATTTTTATTTCCTTACCAAAATCAGGACCACACAGCAATAGATGGACAGATACAGATGACGGGTGTAGACATTTAGATTTCCTTTGGAATAGATTTGTTGATTAAAGAAATGAATTTTGTTTAGATGAGCTGGTTAGAGTAGTAGATCAGTTGGTTGATTGGTCATTTTTCTACATTAGTGAATGATGGTGTCCAGTCAACATCTTCCTCTTCATTTTCTTTCTCCATTTCAGATTCTTCAGGATCTCCAGCTGCTGCCGTCTTCTCCTGCACAAAACACACAAAAACTATTGTAAATGAGTCTGAACCAAATCAACACAACAACTCCTGCCACAACCACAACAGCAGCCACAGCTGGTTTTTGTTTTTTTAGATGCCTCATTATACTATGAGATTTAATTCTTCATTCTTCTGTATTTATTTTATTATATATAGATATTGTATTTATGACCTGTTATGAGCTCCCTGTAACAGGTGATTGGTTTTGTGTGTATGTGTCGCTTTGCAGTGACATTAGCTGGAGGTGTAGTTTGTGTGCCACTCTGTTGAGTGTCTTTATGTTTTTCATGTGAGAGCTGGAGCTAACAAATGCTCAACACTTACTTGTGATGCAAAAAAAGAGCAGATATTGGAGAAGATGGTTGAACTGATAGAGGCAGATTTGAGAGTCAGTTTTCAATCAGTTATATTTCTATATAGCACCAATTCCCAACAGAAGTTATCTGGAGGGGCTGTTCATATAGAGCAGGTCTATAAAGTTTACAGAGAGAGACCCAACAGATCCACCATGAGCAGCATCAGGCGACAGTGGAGAGGAAACACTTCCTTTAAGAGGCAGAAACCTCGAGCAGAACCAGACTCAGGGTGGGAGGGGCCGTCTGCCTCGACCGGCTGGGTTTAGACATTTGACAAATGAGTCAACATCCAGATCGTGTCCTGACAGCTGAGTGCTGCAGTGTCTCTAAATGAACTCACCTTCAGGACTCTGTCAGGGATCGTCTGGTCTCAGAGAACTTTTTCTTCATGACGACTCTCTGCAGCTGTGGATAAAGTGGTCACACCTGAAGGAAACACAAGGAAAATGATCAACACACTGTGACCTATTGACCCCAAACTATCCATTAATATTTAACATTACAGCTGAACCACAACATTTTCCAAACGTTACATGGCTGTTTTGGAAAATGGAAACTTGACTGTCTCCTTAAGAACCAACAACAACAAATATGATTGTTCATTTTCTATCATAAATGTCCATCAACTAATCACAAGTTTCCTTCAGTCTGAATGTACATTAACACACACACATACAGTGCGGTGCAAAAGTCTGATGCCACCATTAGAATTGTTGTTTTAGCAATGCTATACTGAGCATATAGAATTATTTCACAGCCTCTCCATTAGAATACAACCAGATAGTACAGGAAGTGTGTATGCAGTGTTAACAAACATCTGCTTCTACAGGCTCAAGTGAAAAGTGTAAATGGGAGTCTCCTCTTAAACTTGAGCGACAGCAGGAAGCTGATGCTCTTAAACCTGAATTAAATAATGTCACTGATAACACCTGTATTTGTCGACTATTTCACGTCTAAATGAAAAATGTCTAATACACCAGGTTTGTGCAAGACATGACTTGAGCATTACACACACATGTAGGAGTTGAACTCAGTGGAAACCAACTTTCAATCAGGCATTAAATCAGTTTTGCATCAGCAAGGCCACTGTCGAAGGGAATCAGCAAACACACTGGACACTCTAGTCTTTAGAAAACAAGCGTGGACAGAACAGTTTCCTCTGGGCAGTGCTGAAAGAAGATCGAGCTGTGCTCAGGGCCAATGGAGGTCACTCTAAATACTGACTCTTACCTGTAGAAGCTGATTTAAAGAGTCCGGTCTGAGATTACTTTTGTTGTGATTTGGTGCTATATAAATAAAGTTTAATTGAATTGAAAAGTTTGTTCTGAAAGTGATTTAAAACATTGTGTATCTGAATAAACACAGGACTAAATAAATGGACAGTCAAAGCTAAAACAACAAAGCCAGTGGAGAGTATTATCTGTGTATATACACCAATCACTGAAAGGTTTGATCTGGGACTTTAACACTAACAGTGAATACAAAGACTGAAAGAGGCTGATTACAATAATGACTCAGCTCATCATCACCCACCTGTTTGGACTGTGAGGTCAGAGCTGGTGTTTCTGTCCAGGCTGCAGCCGATCAACAAGTAAAGACCTGCAGAACGAGAGAACAAATTTAAATCAGGAAACGAGTACAGGACTCTGAAAACTCATTGAGCCTCAACAATCACACTCATATAGAATCAGTGTGTTCTATTATAATAAGACGTCATTAACCTGAACTCCTGAACCTGAACAAAGTCAGAACTCAGACCTTTGAACTGCAGGTTTAACAGTAAGCTCAGCTACACTGACAAAGTTAAAATCCAGTTTTCTTCTATTTAACACAAACCATAAAAAGAGACGTAAAGGTTGATGAATGACCACAGGCTCTTCACATGACACATCCTGGTGTTTCAGCTGCTGATCACAGACCTGTGCTACAAACTGATGTTAACCTGTCCTGAAGGTGGACAGGTGTTACCTGAGCTCTGCTGCCGTGGTGATTTACTCTGCGTCTCTAAACTGCTCAGAGCAGGTTGTTGGTAGTTAACTCCTGTATGAGCTCCACATCACAGGTGGAAGAACCAGTTGATATGACTGAGAGGCTGACTCTTCTCTCAGTCTGGCAGGTAGTTTCAACCAGGACGGAGTTTAACCTCACACTGTTTAACAGTGGATTACCAATACCAATAATATTACCACCTGTGTTATGGTACCTGAACCAGAACCTGCTCAGAGAAGGTTAGAGACGCAGAGTAAATCACCACAGCAGCAGAGCTCAGGTAAACAGGAAGTTACTGAGCGTCACTAAGTTACTCTGATTAAACAGTAACCTCGTTACATATCAGAGAGATCACCAGTTAAAGAGGGAAACCAGCTAAAGAGGCGCACAGCCACCACGGACACCAGGAAGACACAAAACTACAGAGACACAAAACGACCACAAAGAAACAAACGGGAGGAGACGCTGAACCACAAACACAACATGAGCTGGATGCTAACACACTAACACACCACCGGGAAACACTGTGTAATAACAACTCATGTACAAGAAACACAAACTCTCACCCACAATAAACACGACTCGAAATACGGCCGAACATTCACAGTGAGAGTTAAGGCTAAAGTTAAAGCTAAAGCTAATGTTTATGCTAACGCTAACCGCGGGAAAGCTAGCTGAGTAGCCTCACCGTTGTGCTCAGCGTCCAGCTTCTCTCTTCTTCGACAGAAACAGCTCGAGCTTGTTTGAATGTCCAGAGAAACGCGCGCGCTGAAGTTTGTGTTGATAAAGCGTCGACTCGAAGCTCATTCCTCCGGTTTCACTCGTTTTTTTCCGGCGTTGTTTCTCCGCCGCTCCGCTCCGCTCGGATCCGGTCTCGGTCACGGGGTCACAGTCCGTGACGTCAGACGCTACCCTACGTCGACAGACACGACGCTGATTGGTCGGCTGACGGAGCCGCTTGTGATTGGTCGAAACAACATTCCAATGGCGAGAGGCGGCGCCATTTTAACATTGGAAACTTTTAGTTAGTTTCACGGATCACTTCTTAAATCTGCGATTAAAAAACATATAGGATTTAGTTTTTATTCTTTACAGCCTCCTCATGTTACTCTGAGCTGACAGGTTCCATGTTTGTCTAAGTCATGTATTAAGAGTTACTTTGCATGTATGAGTACTTCTACTCGAGTAACAGTACTTTCCCTGAGTACTGTTTGTTTACTCAGCCCTGGTCAGAAGATCTCTGTGGAATCATAAGTAACATAACTAAAAAGAAGATGAGAAGTTTGAATAAAGTCGTGGGATAATGACCTTATGATGATGATGGCACAAACCTGCAGCGAGCAGGGTTCGATTCTGGCTGTGAAACAAAGACTGAAGAGCAACAAAACACACACACACAGAAGGCCATGTAAAATGATCTGACAGTATTTAATGTTTATTTCCATATACAAAAAGATAAAATTGAAATAACCCTTTGTTTTCTACAGTGATTTTTATTTGACTTTGCAGTAACAGGTTGTGTGTCTGTGTGTGTTTGTGTGTGTGGGAGGCGTCGCTGCGCTGAGGACTAGAACTACATTCATTCATACATGATGATCCTGGCACTGGGTGGACAGAGAGAGAGAGAGAGACAATAGATTTATGAAGAAAGAGAGAGAGAGAGAGAGAGAGAGACGCCCCAAAAACACACACAAACACACAAACGCACACACACACAGACAAACACATTATTTCTTTTTTTGTTTTTGTTTTTTTAGGCAGATCTAACAGCAGCTCCACATCTGGACGCTGAGCTTTTCTCTACAAACCACCACAGTTAAAAAAGAGAGAGTTCCTAACAAGGGGGGGGTTCATGGGGACTGCAAATTAAACATCTATGTTACAACAATCATTGCTTCTCAAAATGAAAATAAGAAAATAAAAACACCCACTCGAACCGTTGAACAGCATCACAACAGGATGGACAGAACCTGGGGAAGGGGGCTTTTATTTTTTTAACTTTGAAACTTCCTGCCTGGGCGTATTTCTTCCATCTGCTGTAGTATACGTACATATATATTTATATATTTGAAAAAGACAAAAACAGCTTTTCCCACAACTTCTTTAGTCCAAAAGACGGGAATGTTTTTTTTTGTTTTTTTGTTTTTTACAATAATGAAAACCAGTTCTCAGCGTGTGGACAGTCATACAGAGTCTGTTTCTTTTTTATAGCATATCTGTTAAATCAGTAGTACAAGTTTGTCTCTGTGTTCTACAGTTGAGCTACAACAGTGAAACATAAGGTACAAGATTTACATTTCACACCACATCTTCATCATCATCGTCATGGTGTCCTGGTGGAGGAGGTTTTGTAAAGATAGCCGCCTCTCAGTTTGATCTCTGCTCTGTCTGATGTGAGATTAGACAGAAATTTAGTCTTTTATCATCTCATCAGCTTCACGTCTTATTCTTTATTTGACCTGTTTTAATGGTTTTCTGTCTAAACTGACACCTGATGTTACGAACACGATATCAAACAGGAAGCCGCCATCTTTACACACCTGGTTTGTTCAGGATAAGAGAGTAACAGCAGCGGTTTGTTAACAACATGCCTGGGAAAGTCCTGAATCAGATCCACCTGTTATTCAGTCACTGCCCCCTCCTCCAGAGCCCCCCACCTCTTCCTGAGAGGGTGGAAGCCTTTAACACTGATTTCAGGTCAGTTCCTTGGTTAGTGATGGATTATCAGACACTGTCTCTGATCTCTTTAGTTCTACAAAGAAAAAGAGGCAGGAAGCTCAGAGGAGATTTCACCAAGTCGACAGGTCAGAGATATTATCACATGGTGGACGTGACGTCACAGCTTTCTGTTCAGGTAAACCTTCTGTCGCTGACTAAGGCCCGAGTTTACTGACAGGAAAAACATTTGTACACGCTCAGGAGAAATCAAGAAGAAGTGCTGACTTCTTGATTCGTCCTCACAGGCACTTGAGTGGCCAAAAAAATGGAAGCATCACTTGCACAAAAACGAGCGAAAACGAGCCTTTAAATGGTGACTTCTAATGAAAGCCGGGGAAACGCTACTCGCCGGGTCCTCCACCGATAACGTCAGCTGACACGCTGGTCAGGACTGTACGTCTGTCTGTGTTTAAATCTGTGCTGGTGGAAAACAACAAGAAAAACGGGTTTAAATACAAGTTTTTAAAAAACCAAATATTTTAAGAAGCATAAGACGTGTTTTTAAAACTCAGGAGTCCTGAAAGATACGATTTTTTATCATGTTCCTGAAGAACACACGTTTTGTTCAAACTATACACACTTCATTAGGCACACCTGTGCAGTCTAATGCAATCCAATACAACATTAGACTGTACAGGTGTACCGGTACAGGTGCACATATTAAAGAGGCTCCTGAGCGTTAAAACAAATCATCTTTTCGTGACTTCTACAGCTTCATTTAAAACACAGCTCTCTGTTAAAAAACAAAAAGCATGAGTCTGGTACTTTTCCAATCACAGTGTTAAACTCGTCTAAGGTTTCCTCTGGTTTATGACCTGGAGGACTCGGATGACGACTCGTTTCCCACGCTCAGTGGAAGCCCAGAAGTGCGGCCATGTTGGTTCACGTGGCTCTTTTCTCACTCTGATTTTTTTAGCTCGCCGTTTATTCCGTCACCATAAAATTACTAAGGTTATTCTTTAGCGGGTTCGCTATACAAGTGTGATATGTTAGCCAACTCAGTGCTAACAGTACAAGCTAACTGAGTTAAAGTAGTACATGTACTGTAGTTGATACAGGGTGAAACTAAGAGCTTTGGGCGTCACATCGTGACGGGGAACCGTTGGCTGGATTGGCACTTGAGTTGGTTGAAGAGGAGTGTTAGCATTCAACAGATTGGTCCCCGTTTGGTTTCAGTCAGATACCCCACTGGTTTCACTGTGGGATGCTAACAATGCTAACTCTGATTTCCCCGACACAGTGTGACTCCTTCCTGGTGAATGTTTCCTGATGTAAACCACAGGTAACACGTGTGTTTGGTTTCTGATCATGTGTCGATGACCCCGTGTTTCTCATCCTGAACGTTAACGTCAGCTTCCTCTTCCCACCGGCACCGAGTGCGGTCGCCTTCCTATAGCACACTGTTTCTGCCCGTGTGGCTTTAATGAGGTAATATGTTCCTGAAAACACCTGGAAACACCTGGATCTGAGTCAGTCTGCGTCTGTCAGTCAGTTTGTCTTCGTCTGAGAGGGTTGAGAGTCACATGGAGATCACACCTGAGTACGTGCAGAGAAGATTATTGCAGGGTCTCTCTGATTAGTTTGATTCATTTCATCGAACACGATTTAACTTTTTGTTTTAATCTGAGACACATACACAGGTGTGATGTTCAGGAAAACGCGACTTTTCATTCACAGGAAGGAAGTGAAGAAGGGAACCAGAGGAAGAAAGAAAGGCGGAAACGTTCAGATGAAGTAAAACAAAGGCACAGCAATGACGACACCAGGAAATGGAGAGAAAGGAGAAAGATGAAGAAGAAGAGAAGAACAGATTATTTGATGAAACTGGAAGACGAGAGAAGAGAGAGAAGGAAGGATATAAGAGGAGGAAGAGTCAAAAGACAGAAGGATGAGAAGACGAGCAGAGAAGAGGAGAAGCTGAGAAACAAGAAAATGAAAGGAGAGGAGGAGGAATGAAGAGAGGAAGTCCAGCTCAGTCCAGGTGGTTTTATGATATCGGCAGTTCAGATCAGATCAGTCTAAAAGAAAAAAAAGTTAAAGAAAGAAAAAAATTATTTTTATTTACAACGTGGAGGTTCGAGTTTCGCTGTCACCTGGTAGCATTTCTTCTTCTTCAGTTTGGAGAAAAAAAACATGAACGTCTCTAATCCAAGAGTAAAAAACAAAAGTCAAACAAAGAATAAACGTTCACAATAAAATATCATGTGACTACAAGTTGTCAAAGCAACTAATAAAATATAGAAACAGAACTTTAAACGTAGAAAAGTCTGAGGTATTTCTGGTGTATTGAGGTGATCTGTGGTTCATGAGCAGTATTGTTCTGACGTAGTCTTCTCCCGCCTTTTCCTTTCTATTCGTTTATTAGTCAACGTCGTTCTCTCTCGTTCGCGAGTCGTCGTCGTTCCGGCGGTTTCAAACGTGTGACGCCTCCCGTCGCTTCGCTGACGTCGTACGGAGAGTTGCATGTTTTCAACGCACCGAAAGTAAAATAAACAATCAAAAGGAATATACAGAAATATATTCATCTTTGAGTTTGAATCATCATCTTCATCTTCGTCATCGTCAGCAGCAGCAGCATTGTAGACATTCACTGTTACATGTATGGCGTCACAGAAGGAACAAAAAGTACAAACTTTAAAAACCAACAGAGTTCCTTGTTTTTGTTTCCAGTTTTCATCGTTAGTAAAGACGTCAGAGGATGAAGTGAGTTTCTGAACTGGACTCTTTGCAGCCGGTTTCCGGGGCAGAAGGCCAACGCCCCGGTTTTGGTCCCGGTTGAAGGAGGGAAAAAAAAAAAAAAAGAAGAGAGAATAAGAGTAGAGGGTAGGAGGTAAGTGAGGAGGAGACTGATGACCTTTGACCTCTGTGTGATTGATGTACCTGAAACAAGTCAGAAGGTGGTGAAGTTAGAAGGTAACATGACAGAGGAGGTCAAAGGTCACAGGTCCTTCACCTAACCTCCAGGTAACAGAGTCCTGCAGCACTGATGCTAAAACCAGGAAGTAGGTTAGCGACTGCAGGACTCTGCAACAACTCAAAACAAAGTAAACAAACAAAAGAAACTCATCATCTGTCACGTCATGTGACTGTTGTGTTCACACAGACACTCACACACACTCACACATACATACCATATCTCACACACACTCTCACACACACGCTGACCTAAATGCATAAACCGTTCTATGCATCCTGAGGTCTTGCACCTTGTTTTCAGGGTAACACGTGTTTTCCCCTTTTGTTTGGGCACCTTGCAAATTTACATGTTCAGGACAGCCAATAGGCTTTAAGCACCCTCAGATAAACCCCTCCCACCAAAGTCGTTCATTGGCCACACCCATTGTTGGCCCCGCCCCTTCTCAACTACAGAAACTTGCGGCCAGCATAGCCTGACATCAATCCCCCCCCCAACCCCTGTAGACCTGGTTACCTGAGAAGTTTTATTTCCAAGCCAACCAAAATGCTGTGGTTGAGCACAGTCAGCCAATCAAATCTCTGCATGCAAGACATCTGCCTCCTGCTTCCTGACAACCAGTCCCGTCAGACTTCTCTCAGTCTTCAACCTCAAATTATAGAGTTAAACACAAAATAGAGAGAGAGAGAGAAAGGAAACCTTCACGATAAAAACAAACTGTCTTTCTGCTTTTTGTTTTTCACATCTTTCCTTCTGACCTCACTTCCTGTTTCCTGTCTTTTTGGATACGACCCGTTGGATCCGAAGGTTTGTCGTGTGTGAATAGTAACGTGTGGTAACAGGAGAAAAGTAGAAAAGAAAAACAGTCCAAGGTAGAAAAACTCAACTTTAAAACCTTTGCTGTCGGTGTTTGTGTAACAGTCATCGAGTTCCTACGAGGGTTCTGCAGCATTGTAGTAAAAAAACGTCCTGTCCCAACAGGCAGGGTTGATGGTCGGCGGTTGCTAGGTGACGCGGTTGCAAAGTTGCCAGGTAGGTAGATAAATCCAGATCTGTCGCAGGAGTAGAAGAAGACAGCAGAGGGAGGAATGCACGAGGAAAACGATTCAAAAATCTGCAAACGTAACGAAAGTCGTCGCTGAGGTACCTGGAGATAGAAGAGCATTCACTGAGTCGGGACCTGAATGCGTTTCAGTGTTGGGTGTTCCTGTGTGTGTGTGTGTGCATGTTTGCTTTGTGTTTTCATAAAACACACACACACACCTGGTTAAAAAAAGGACATGACAACGTAGGAAAAACGAGGACGTGTGCTGGTAATATCTGTCCAAGAGGATGAAGAGAGAGGCTCAAATAAAAAACACAATCCAGAGATAAAATAGCAGCTGCTCTCGCGCCGGATTTCTGGTGTCGGTTGTAAAATTCCACTGAGAAAAGAGAATGTGTGTGTGTGTGTGTGTGTGTGTGTGTGTGTGTGTGTGTGTGTGTGTGTGTGTGTGTGTTTTAGTTTCCAGAGGACGTTGAACCGAACATCAGGAGAAATCACCGGTAACAACAGGCCTCTGAGAAAACTTTAGTTTGTTGTGTCGGACTCATCCTGTCTTCTCATATACTGGACTCTTTGGGCGGCAGGTCCACGTTGGTTACCATGGGAACAGGTGCGACCGTGGAGACCAGCAGGGCGTGGTGGTCGGAGGTAGGCGGGGCGATGGTGGCGGTGAGGCGGCGCACCTGGGAGATCCTCTCCTCCACGCAGCCGGCCGACAGGCGAGCCTCGGCGTCGTGATCCCAGCACTCCTCCACCGTCTCGCAGACCTGAGCCAGACCCTGCAGACACAACACACCTCGTCATGGACTCAAGATTCAGTCAGTGGAGGGTCAGAGACCGGAGAGTACGTGATGTCAGAGGTGTACTCACGCTGTGTTTGAGCCACAGGTCTTTGAGGACCGGTCTCATCTTCTTGTGGACGACTGTTTCCTGCAGGTCCTCCAGGGTCGGATGCTGACCGACCTCCTCCTCAAACGGCAGCATGTACTCATCCACCGGACCTGCACACACAAAACAAACACACCTGAGCAGGAAGTCCAGATCAACATCCCACCTGCACCTGATGCTACACTGTGTGTTTACAGCAAGTCTCCAGAATCATCTGGTGTTTGGATGAAAACAAGAACACAGAGCTGGTGTGTAGGAGCCTGAGATGAACTGTAATTCACTGTTTGATCACTGGGTGTCACTGTAATACTGTGGTCTGAGCTCAGGTACAAAGGTGGGAGGTTACTGTTCACGTCAGGCGTTTTTGACCCTGGACAGGCAAAGGGTTTTTGATGTTTGGGGGTGATGAGTGTGAGGAAGCAACACAACAAACATAAAACCAGGTAACTCCAGGGTTAAACTGGTTAAACTGATTAAACTGGTTAAACTCTGAGCTGTTACCGTCAGCAGCCTTGCAGCGGGACACCAGCTCCCACAGCACCAGGCCCATGGCGTACATGTCGATTCGAAGGAAGGCGTCTCGCTGGAAGTTGATGGCTCCTTCTAAAACCTCCGGAGCCATGTACCGCCTCGTCCCCACCTGCACACACACACACACACACATATATATAAACGTGTGTGTCTGTATTAAACGCTGCAGAGCGTGGAGCTGGAGCTCCTCAGTCGGAGCTGCTCACCTGTCCGTGTGTCTCTCCAGGTGGTTTCCCCGGCTCGAAGAGAACGGCCAGACCAAAGTCACCGATTACTGCAGTGAGGTCTGAACGCAACATGATGTTCTTACTCTTAAAATCCCTGAGACACACACACACACACACACACAGACACAGACAGTTTATTGTACATCAGTCTGCAGGTGACAGGAACACAACATGTGGATGTTTGAGTTTTTGTCTCTTTCGTCATTTGATGTGAAAACAATAGAAAGTTGCAGCGACTCGATGTCAGGAGGGTTTGTTTTCAGACCTGTGAGCGATGGCCGGTTTGGGTCCCTCTCCTTTCTGCCGGGGGACGTCTTCGTGAAGGTACGCCAGGCCGCACGCCATCGACTCGGCGATGTGACACAGCTCGGACCAGCTGACCACGTTTCCCTTCAGGAAGTCGGACAGAGAGCCCTGCAGAGGCCGCACACGTCTTCAGTCAAAACCACATCAAACCACTGGTGTTTTCTTACCACAGATTAAAAAGTCTTCCAGTCTTTGAACCTCCCCTCCCTCCCCCGTCTTCCTCACCCTCTCGTGGAACTCGGTGATGAGCCACAGCTCGGCCTCCAGGTGACTCCCTCGTCTCTCTGCGGTGATGTACCTCAGGATGTTTTCGTGCCTCATACCCGGCGTCATGAACACGTCTCTCTCGTTCTGCCACGACTCCTTGTTCTGTCGGGAGGAAGACCAGGAGGTGTTAAAAAGCCCGAGATGTGAAAACCACAACAGGCAGAGAGAATCTGGTTCTGTACCTGGATGGGGAAGATCTTCACGGCCACAAATTCGTTCATCATCTGGGCCTTCCAGACGCAGCCGAAGCGGCCTCTGGCCTTCACCTCCAGCAGCTGCAGAGGCTTCAGACCCAGCAGGGGGGAGGCTGGTGGAGGACCAGGATCCTGAGGATTCAAGTTTAAACAAGGTCTTCATCAAGTGTCCCTGACTGAACTCACATGGAAACACCTTTTCTGACAAATATAAAACTCAGACCAGAAACAAGGTGAACTGAAACAAAAACATCAAACAACACCTGTAAATAAATGAATTACAATAAAGAAAGAAAAGTATTTGAAATAAAATGATCAACATTGTGTGAGTTTGTTTAACAAACTGCCACCAGAGGGCGCCGTGACTCCATGTTTTCAGTGTCTGTGCTTTTTATTTTATTTTATTTTTTTTTCCATCTTTTGAGGAACAGTTATGGATTCAGATGTCCAACATGAGGAGAACAAACTCTGAATAAATAATGATTCTGTTTCTGCAGATGAAATCAGACGCTGAGGATTTAAATCTGTTTTAAATGAAGTTTCAGTTCATTTCACTGTGAATCTTTAACAGAAACATCTGATTTCTTCTCTTGGTGTTTCACTACCTCCACCTGTAGATCCCTGTTTATCATCACAACGCTATGAACTGTGGGTAACTGAGGTGTGTGTGTGTGTGTGTGTGTGCGCACCTCAGCGATGTCCACGTGACCGTACGGAGGTTTCCGGTGTCGGTACATCCAGACGGCGGTGAGCAGAGCCACAGACAGCATGGTGACGGGCAGCAGGCAGTAAATCATCACGTTTAACACGCCGACGCTGGAGGGCGGGGCTTTAATCACTGACACACACACACACACACACACACACACGCCGGGACAAACACATGTTCATTTAAAAAGTCATTAAAATGCACAAACACTGTGAATAACTGATGAGATGAAGCAAACAACCAGAGAGACGAATACAGATGTGACACACACAGGAAATGAAACACACACACACACACACACACACACACACACACATCAGGTCACATGACTCACGTGGCCCAGTGACGTCAGGCAGGTGTGTGAACCTCTCGTTACAGAAGTTTCCTTCACAGCAGCAGAAGAAGACCTGAGGACTCTCCTCCGTCGCCACACACTCCTGTCTGAGAGACAGGACACAGGAAGTAGGTCAGTCAGGCTGCAGACGATTGGACCGCGACCGTCACATGACCTCTGACACTGAACAACTACAGCACAGGTATAATTCAAACAGTTTACACCTGGAAACAGTGAACGAGGGACCAGCCTCAGCTCATCACAAACAGCAGCATCGTTTCTATCAGCTGCTCTCCTCCTCCTCCTCCTTCCTCCTCCTCCTCCTCCAGGAGCAGAACAGAGGGACACACTAATCCTAAAGACTACAGAGCAAAGCCTTCTGGGATACCAGGGCCCAGTCTGTCCTCATTTGAACCGAACAAGACAAAGACGGTAAACTGAGGCAGCCATGTGACCAGAGGGTTGTCGGTTCAAAACCCAGCACCTCATTCTTCTATTACTACTACTATAACTACTAGCACTAGTACTACTGCTTGTGCTGTTGGTGCTGCTGCAGCTGATCCTGATCCACGGCCTCAGACGGTCTGCAGATCTTCAGATGATGAAGTGTAGTTCTCAGTGTTTGTCCTTCCTCAGCTCCAGAGATCTCGTACGTCGAGCGACGCTCCACTCTGTCTGTCGTCGTCTGAACAGCAGACCTGTCAATCACACGGCGTCTGGGGAATGCTACACATCATGGCAGGAGTCTGGCAGCACTTGTTCTTGACCCAAATAACAGTTTTCTTTTCTTCTGACGCCTCGGGGAAAAATGTGAAATTTGAAAGACATCGTCAGGGGAGAATCTGGGAGCTCCAGTGTTAGAACAGAGATGTTTTACCAGCCGACGCTGTTTTGCCTTGAACTGATGTTTCACTCATGATGACTGAGGAGAAGTGAAGCTGTTGCATCAAGTAAAGTCAGCTGTTAAACTGTTGATCCAGAGGATGATTTACAGGAATGTGACCCGAGGAGGAGGAGAAGGATCCTTCAGCTAAATGAGGTTGTTTCCATATCACAGTTTGGCAACAACATCTCTTCATTCAAGGTGCAGAAACTCAAATTCAAATTCCTGTCTACCAGACTCCATAGAGAAAAACAGTGATTTTACCTAGGGAGCTGCTGGAATACCACTGCCTCCATCTGTTAGTGTGTCTGTGTTACTGTGAGACTTTCAGTGGTGGAAGAAGTAATCAGATACTTTACTGAAGTAAAAGTACCACACAGTAACACAGACACACTAACAGATGGAGGCAGTGGTATTCCAGCAGCTTCTGGTTAAATCCCTGTTTTTCTCTATGGAGTCTGGTGGAGATATATAGAGATGTTTCAGGTTAAAGAGAAAGGATCTTCCTCTTGAATAAATCAGGGATGACTGTGTGTGTTACCGGTCGTAGCAGTTGAAGTCGTCGAGCCAGCAGCCCTTCTTCACCAGCTCGATGGAGCCCGAGTTGTTCCTCCAGGAGGCGTAGCAGTGCGAGCGTTTGTCCTTCTCGCCCTCGCAGTGCTCCACCCCGCTCTGGTTCGTCTTCTCGATCTCAAAGTTGACGTTGTAGTAGAGACACTCCCTGGTGTCGGCCTCGCCGTGGCTCAGCCCTGCAGCACAGACACACACAGTGTTAGTTCATCAGGTGGAGGACTGATGCTCAAACCAGGAAGTCAGTTAGCATGTTAGCATGTTAGCTCTTCCTGTTGTCAGTGTGTTTCTGGTTAAATGTCTGAAATAAGGTCTGTGGTTTTAACACAAGCTCAAGACATTTTCAGGTTTGATTCTCCGACATAAAATGGGTCAGTAAATCCCCCACTCCTGATGTTTGAAGCTTTTACGTGTCTTAAAAAAGGCGGTTGCTAACGAGTGTCTAAATGAGACTACAGAGGTTGTCGGGGACGTTAACATGAAAACCCATCTACTCACCAGTCCACCTTTACAGCCTCGTTGTGTTTCTACTCACGCTCTTTCAAACTCTCACTAACTTTCTAAGAAGAAAGGCTTTTGTAGAAGAGCTCAGAGCTAAATGAAATGACCAGTTGGAAGCTTAGTGGTGGAGACGTTGACGTCATGTGACCGTGGTGTAGTTGGTTTATAGCCTAACATTAGCTTCTTACTTCAAACATCAGAACAGTGGTGTTCATCTGTGAAGATGATCTGATCAGAAACCTGATCAGAACTTTAGGTGCTCAGGTGATTTCTGTGGAGGAACCAGGCTGATGCTAACTTCAGGTTGGACTACAGAAACGCATCATCACTGTGGGACTGAGGCTCGGTGTTTGTCAGTGTGTTTCTCTTCAGTCTGCTGCATGTTGCTCTGTAATGAACAACACACACACTCGTCTGAATCTCCTCTAAGATCCAGAGTTAAAAGCTGCCGTGGGCGTCGACGGCTGCCGCTCGATAATCCACCACGCCTCAGTCCCTGACCCCAGCCCCCCCCATAATTCAACACCACTCCACCGCCATCAAAAACACCATTAGTGCTTTCTGATCACACTCGTCTTCTTAAAGCTGAGGAGGAGGAATAATGAGAGCGTCGCCTGAATGCAGCAGGAAGCTTTTCATCAAACGTCTGAGAATCAGGACAGAAAGTCAACACTGAGACGAGCGGGAGGTCTTTGAAGGCACCACAAGTAATGAGTAATGTAATAGATTACTGCTGTGTACGAGCTGATTTCAAACTTCTCCTCTCTCCTCCACCTCCCATCCTCCTCTTTATCTCTCTGTCCTCCCCCCTTCCTCCACCTCCCTCTCTCACCTCCATCATTCCTCCTTCACTCCCCCTCCACCTTTCTTCCTCCTCCTGTTTCTCTTCTTTTTCTTTTCTTACCCTCCCTCCCTCTTTCATCTCCTCCACCCTTCTCTCTCTCCTTCCCTTTTCCTCTCTTTCTCTCTCTTCTCCACCACTCACTCATTTCACTCCTCCTCCTCTTTGTTTTTCTCTCTTACCATCGCCTCCTCCTCCTCCCTCCTCTCACATAAAGGGAGGAGCAGGAGGGTGAGAGAGAGAGAGAAAAGGAGGTGAAGGTCTGTTCAGGTAACTGGAGCCACACACACACACACACGAGTGGCTACTTATAGGCACCAGATGTGACCTTTGACCTCTGAGGTCATATGAGAATGAGGTCACTGACACACACACACACACACACACACACAGAGTAGCTACAGATGTGACTTCAGCCTCTTTCAAAATAAAAGCCTGGTTAACTGTTCAGGATCATTTCCTGTTTAAAGCTGAAAATGAAAATAATTTTCTGATGTTTCAACTTCAGCTGGAAAAATAAAATCTGTTAAAGTCAGAGAAAGATGTTGATTCGATCGAGGATCTGATCAGATTTAATCTGTCTCTCAGTCATGGAGGATCTGCTCTGTGAAACTAATGTGATCACTTATTTTTACATGATGTTATATATTTCATTGGTTTTATTCTGAAGTCTGTGACGTTAAAAACCAGGTCACTCTGGGCTACAAGGAGGAAGAGGAGGAGGAGGAGGAGGAGGAGGAGGAGGAGGAGGAGAGGAGGAGTGAAGACTTCCTCTGAACAGAGGAAGGAGAATGTGGATTTCAGATGGAGTGAAACGCTGAGGAGTGACGGAGCAGGTTTTGGCAGCGATTACTGCGACAGATGTTACAGCCAATCTGTGCATTAATTGTCGCTAGGCAACCGGAAAGGTGGGAGTATTCACCCCCCCCCCCCCAAAAACACACTCACACACACTCAGCTGACAGCCGTACAGTAGAAGTCCAGCTGCAGTCCAACATCAGGAACGTCACAGTGAAATACCTCCTGAGGAGTCCAACACACACACACACACACACACACACACACACACACACACCTCCAACATCTGATGATGATGACGAAGGAGTGGGGGGGGGGGTCGACGCTGTTTCAGAGTGACACAGCTTTAATAAACACCTGAACCTCCCACAGGAGTAATGCTGTATAATACTGATAAAGTACTGCAGTGTTTACAGACTGACCGGTCTGTAGTACTGTGTTGTATCTGTGCAGTACCACAGAGTACACAGAGTACACAGCAGTGAAGTATCTGCAGTCTGAACTCTCATCAGTATTCTGGAGGTCGACCTTGGTCACCATGGAGATCTGTGAGCTAATGGGCCAGGCAGCTGTCAGAGAGTGTGTGTGTGTGTGGTGTGTGTGTGTGTGTGTGTGTGTGTGTGTGTTGACATTTAGTCCAACTTCTTTTTCAATTAAAAAGTTGAGCAGTGAGTTACAGAAAGTTCAGGAAGAGATGAAGGAGCAGAGACAGACACACACACACACACACACACACACCACACACACACACACACACACACACACACACACACTCCACAGGGGAACATCTGTCTGTAAAGGCTCCTCCCTCTCTCTGGTTAATGGAGAATTAAAGGCACAGTTCAGGAACAGCCTTTAAACCATTAACCATCATTTCAACCTGAGCAAACATGGAACATTCAAACTGTACAGAGCTGATTGGATTCACAGTTAAAAGTTTAACTGAGGGTTTAAAGTAGTTTGCACTGTGGTCCAGCAGAGGGCGCTCTGAAGGTCAGAAAACAACAACAACAACAACCAGTCCTAAAAACATCAAATCAAGTCTAAGGAGCAGGAAATGTTTGTTGGTCTGTGGCACTACAAGAAAAGTAAAGAACTGATCCTAACACCAGGAAGTAAGTTAGCATGTTAGCACGCTAACACTTCCTGTTCCCTCGTCACAAAGTCTTAAAAAGGCGGCTGCTGACGAGACGATGAACTGAACCTGGATCAGAAACTTCAGCTGGTCTCAGCTGATTCTCTGTGGAGGAACCAGGCTGAAGCTGACTTCAGGACTGGACGACAGAAACAAATCATCACTGCTCCGCTCTATGAGAACACACTTCTTGCTTCTGCTTCACAATAAAAGCCTTCTTGTGTTTAGCAGGTGTAAAGCTTTTATTGTGAAACAGCAGCAGGAAATGTAGTGTTAGTAACAGTTCACCTCCGCTCTGTAAAAACCAACTCGTGGAGCTACAACTTGAATATGAAACACTTCCGCCGTCGCCATGGAAACACCCGCCGCCCCTACGGCAGCCTGCGAGGACACGAGAGGCAGAGACACAATGACACGTCTGATCTGAGGGCAGAGAGGTCAGATCGTCTCTTTCACACACACGGAGCTGCAAAACCAGCTCTATTGTTGGTGTGAGATCATGTGACCCTGCATGTCAACACACACACACACACACACACACACACACAGCATATACATATATATATATGCTAATCAGCCTTATGTGTGTGTGAATAACGTCATTATGAAGCAGACAACAACAGAGCTGCTGGACGCTGAAGTGTTGCTGCCACATGTCGTCCGTCAGTCGCTGGTTTCTCCTCGAGTTGGAATCAAAGCTTCTCCAGCAGAAGCTGCTCTGATCGTTCAGCTGGAGCCTCCACTCCAACTCCAACCCTCTGGTTTCAGCTTTTAATGACGGAACAGTAAAGACACACATCACCCACCTAAACACAGTTAGAGATGAAGCACAGAGGAGGCCGTACATTAGAACATTTACAGCCGATTTCACTTTCTCTCTGTTTCAAGTCGGCGTCTTGTTTCTAATGTTCTGACTCTGATCAGAGAAACAAGCTCTCCACGTCCTGAGTCCACCCAACATGTGTTCTCCTGGTTTGAATCAGCTGCTGTGTTTGCTTCAGAGGAGGAGACCTCTGAGGAGAACTCCGCTCCCAGCGTTCCCAAAACTTCCTGCTCCTCTGAAACACAAGCCCAGAGTTTTCAAACCGAAACCAAACCAGCAGCGAGAGATTAAGACCAGTCTGAGCGCAGGTCCGGTGCGTTCTCATGACCTCTGACTGCGGCACAGACGGTCACATGACGAGCCACCAACACTGACAGCTGTGGTTTTGTTATGAAAAGCATGAGAACAGAGCAGAGGAAGGATTCAAACTCATCACATCGTCCAGCTGCAGCAACTCAGACACATAATCACATCTCACTCATTAACATGTCTATACGTGTGTGTGTGTGTGTGACCTCTGACCCCTGTGCTGCCGTGATGATACGGATACCGACGTGTGTGAAATGCAAATCGCTCAAAGTGTGTGTGCTGACACTTTATCATGCAAAATGACCACATACACATTATTAGGAGGCTTTGTGCACATCAGACATGAGGGTCAGGGGTCACACACACACACACACACACACACACACACACTGCCTGCCAGATGCCTGTGTGTGTGTGTGTGTGTGTGTGCGCATACGTTACTGAGATCATAGGGCAACGTATGAGATGCAAAGCCATGGGAACTCTTCATGGACACACACACAGATCCATATCATTAATTACCTTTGTGATATTCACATGCATGAGGTCGCGCTGCTTCATTTCCACGTACGGAAGATTATTAACGACAAAACTACACAAAATCAAACGACAGTTTTCTTTAATCTATGAGCAGAAACCTTGATTTTAACTAAGAGTTAATAAAGTTATGATGCTGTTGTTAATCCTGGTCTGTCTCTGTCATCTTTATCATTTCAGTCTTTAATGTGTGTAAATTATTTCTTCTTTGTGTAACGTTTGTTTGCCTCAAACTGCCCCTGACCAATGAATCAAGAGTTTTTAATTGATTCGAAATGTTGTCAGGTGAGAGGAAACATCAAAGTGTTTGGAATCTGCACAGAATTATGGGTAGTGTAGTACGTTGAGCTGTTTCTGATCAATAAAAGAAAAATATTAAATGAGAGCAGGAGGAGGTCTAACGTGTGAATAAATCAATGTATTTGTGCAAACGTAAGACAAGAGATGGACGTAGTTAATCAAAGACTGAAACACTAAGAATTTAATCAACACGTTCAGTGAAATCGAGGAAACCGTTGGATTTGACTCGGAGCATCTTTGTTCTTTTACTTTCTGTTCATTCCACTTCAAACTTTTTTAAATCACTTTTTCTTGGAATAAAGATTTCACTGAGGAAAAGCACAGGAAGGACGTGGTGACCAATCAGAACCAATCAGGAAGTGAACGTGGAGCGTCTGCGTCATCGTTTCCGTCCAGACTAAAACACAAACCCCAGAGTTTTCAAACTAAAACGGGACCAGAGTCTCCGCAGCAGTGTGGACGCCAGACGTAACCATAGCAACAGCGATGAGTGTTAAAAGTGCAACACGTTAGCGTGGACGCAGCCTCGCTCTCCGCCTCATCACCAACTCCACTGAAATGTTGCTGCTGTGACCGCCGGCCTTTTACACTCCTTCACTCCTCTATTTACTCCTCCTCCTCCTCCTCCTCCTCCTCCTCTCAGCCAAGTCCTGGCTCCCGTCCAGCTGGATCCCAAAGTGGGCTTCCCCTCCCCAAACTCACTCACACACACACACTAACACACACTAACACACACCGCCTCTATTTATAGCCACTCACAAGTCAGCCTCAACACTGCTGAACCATTCTCTGTGAAAATGATAAGAGGAGGAGGAGGAGGGGGAAGGAAAGAGTACTAGAGCTCGTCGTTCACCAAAACCTCGCTCAGGCTCTTTCCATGCAAACACACACACACACACACACACACACACAGCAGCCATAAGTGCCATCAATCACAGGCTGCTGGGCCCTGACAGCACAGAGGCTGCAGACAATGGAGCTGACCTCCAAGACAGCGGGCCTCATCGCTGAGAGAGGGAACAACAAAGAGAGGACAGAATGCAACTCTCCACACATCTCTTTATATCTGCCCAAATCCCCCCCCCACATCCTCCTCTCTAACTTCAGACGCAGCATCGTCCTCTCTCTGCAGAGCGAACGGTCCAAAACCACAACACAACCAAAGCATCTCAGGGTTTTTAAGAGGTTCCAGGACGACTTCAGGTGGTGCATGGAGGGTCCTGGAGAAGCTCCAGTCAGGGTTTGGTGGGTTTTCTTTACTGGGACAAACATGGGTGGCAGGTTTCAAGGTTTCATCAGAGTCCATACAGGACTCATTTAACAGAGGAGTCCTTCATGAGTCCAAAGGAACCACAGAAGGCCCTCCTTGGTTCTAGATAATCTTTAACGGGTTCTGGACCTCTGTGAGGTTCTACCATGTCTTCAGTTAAAGCAGGTTCTGGAGTGTCCTTCAGTGTGTGCTTGTAAATAACACCACAGTTTCTTCTGGGGTTTGTAGGAGGGTCTTCTGGTTGAACAGATCCAGTTCACAGCTCTGGTTCCTCTTGGATCATACAGACAGATAGAGAACAGTAATCTCTTTGATCAACTCTGAAACGTTAGGTTTCATTTTCTCCGTGACTTAAATCTGATCTGAGGCCTGCTGACAGATCCACAGAGCTGCAGCTGTTTACAGCTCACAGGTTTACAAATATACAGATGTTGGCCATAATTCAGACGCCAGTACAATGAGCATATGTGCAGAATGTGGCGACTGTTCCCATGTGGATGAGCTAACAGATGGCTGCTGGTTTAACGAGTAATCTGTGAAAAGCATATGCAGTGAAAATCTTCAGAGAGAAGCCGTGGATCGTTTCTACAGAAACTTTTGTTTTGTACTCGCCCTCAAACGCCTCGACGCCATCTTTAAGGACCTGTGGACCCCTGAGTCACACTCAAAGACAGAACACCACACTTTAACTTTCCTACCACACACAGCATGTGAGCGTGCACGAGGGCGAGCGTGCATGTGACTGTTACGTTAAAACAGCTGATAAGAGGAGTCGCTCAGTCTGATGCAATCCAAACAAATGACGGCTGCAGAGGACGCAGCAGATAAGACGACCAGCGGCAGAGAGAGTGTGTGTGAGTGTGTGTGTGTGTGTTTTGTTGTTGTTGTTGTCCAGACAACATCTGCCCCCGTCGTCTCTGAGACCAGACAGGACACACACCCCCAGACTGGGCCCCCCATCCCTGGACAAATGGCAGCAGAGAGAGAGGGAGTCATTCCTCTGTTGTTTGAGGGAGAGAGAGGAAACAAACGAGTGGAGGAGGAGGTGGGAGGGAGGGGGAGGGAGGGGGACGTCTGGGCCCCTGGGAGCCGTCAGATTGTCAGTGAAAGAGAGTTGTGGACCCCCCCCCCCAATCTGTCACAGCGAGGCTCTGAACTTTACAGCCAGACAAACACAAAGCACAGTAACACTTGACTGTTGTTATTCCATACCACGACCACGGAGGCTGCCGCCGTCTGATTGGACCGTTTGAACGGGACACTTCCTGTCTGTGTGTTGATAACGTGTCCTGGACTCTATTGTTGTCCCCAAATAACATGAGAGAGATAAGACTTTATCTGTGCAGGTGCCTGCACGGCCTCAGCACGTCGTCCACACGACTGACTCAACACTCACCTTCACCACGTGTTTAAACATGTTTAAACCTCATCATGACACAACGTGCACTGATGATTATCAGTGATTATTGATCAGGACAGGTCCATTTAGTCTGGTATTAATGAAGAGTATTTTAGTTAAAGGCTGTTCAGCTGTTTAAAGCTGCAGGAAACTGAAATATTTCAGAGGGTTTGTTGTTGGTGTTGACCTCAGCTCTCGCTGTACGCTCCACCTTTGATCCAACACAGGAAGTGGTAACGGAGGGAAGTGTCATCACCAACACGGAGCGAGCTGTGGCTTCACAGTGACCTTTAACCTTTGACCATCTAAATCTAATCAGTTCATCTGAGGTTTGAAATGAGAAGAGACTCCCTCCAGGTGTTAGACAGGTGTCAGGTTCAGGAGGGAGACGACCTCGTACCTGCTGACCGACTGCTCCACCGTGTGCAGGCTGGTTTCTTCTTGCTCTGCCAGAATAAACAACATTTGCAGCTCTGTGCTAATGACTGCATGTGTTGCTCTGTGTGTGTTTTGTATGTTTGCCAGTGTGTGTGTGTGTTACAGAGAGCTATGACGACAGTCCCGGCCATAAACTCAGTGTTATATTCATTGGCAGACTGCTCATGGCTCAGCAGGCCTCATGTATGAAGAGCCTCGTCTCTGTCGCTCAAACTGCAGCGAGACGCCTCGGAAATATCCGACAGCACGGCTTCACGTGTTCGTTTCAAATCACTGATGACAAACAGAGAAACACTGACACTGAAGAACAGACCAATAACAAGGCAGTTAAACAACATGTAAAGCTGATGAAGTACAAACTGTTCTCTCTACCCCCTCCTCCCCCCTCCTCTCCCCTCTTTACGACCCCTCTAACTGCTCGTAAAGCTGCACTGACAGTTCTCCTCCTCCTGCTGCAGGTATGTTACTGCAGTGTGAACACATCCTGAAAACCTGAACCACAACACCACGAGACCTCAACAAGTCCTGAAGCTCAGAACCACAAAACTACAAAACCCAACACACCCCCTGACCCCTGACCCCCTGACCCTGAGCCCTGACCCTGAGCCCTCCACACGTCCTAAAAGGTGGATGTTGGAGGTTCATCATCTTCATTTCTACAACATGTGGCTTCCTCTCTGTCTTCCTGGATCAGGGAAACCTCTGCAGCCTGTCTCTGGGCTGATGATGTGTGTGTGGGGGGGTTGTAATAAAACAGGGTCTCCTCCTCCCCCCACAGTATTGATCCCTGAGAGAGCAGGTCAGCTGAGCTGCAGACATCAGAGAGCAGTGAGTGTAATGAAACAGCTCAGTTACTGTGAGGGCAGAGCTGCACGTCTCCCTGAGTGAAAATACACACAACGTCCACGTTTTAAACCTGAGGAGGGAAGTGTCAGTGAACGTGGTCGTCGTCAGTGAACGTGTCGTCGTCAGTGAACGTGTCGTCAGTGACGGACACACTCAGGATTCACCACTCGCTCAGTTTGTTTTCCTCACAGAGTTTGGCTGCAGGATGTTGTCGAGGCTCCATCGCACTCTGTCAGGGTCTGACGGTCTCATGATCGTCCCCAAGCAACAAAACACTCCAGCTTAACACACACACACACACACACACACAGCTCTGCCTGCTCAGATTGTCTGTGTTGAGGTTCGAGCTCCTCCTTTTCTTTCCTCTGCTCGTACACCATCAGTCTCTCTGCAGTACTGTGACCTCTGACCCTGTCTCCTATTTACACCTCATGCTGGTTTTCATGTTTATTTCATTTATCTGCGAGGTGCGATCAAAAAGTTCAGAGACTGCAACTATAACAAGTGAAACTTGAACCTGACGTCTGTTTGTATGTTTCACTTCCCTGCTTCAGCATTTATAGATTTTCTCCTTTAAAACTCAAATGTAGCCTCCGTACAGAGTCCTGCAGAGTCCTGCAGAGTCCTAAAACCAGGAAGTCAGTTAGCATGTTAGCATGTTAGCACTTCCTGTTCCCTCGTCCCAGAGTCAGTGTGTTTCTGGTGTTTCTCCTCAGGGGGAACCTGACTGATCAGTAATTATCAGTTATCAATACGAACATCTGATGATGATCTATAACCTGTTACAGCTCCTCCTGCAGGAGGAGAAACCCAGCGCTCCTCCAGCTCCTCAGGTCTACACCACGCTGAATCTGGTTCATCACTGTTTCTCCCCCTGGGTCTGCTCTTGACCCAGGACCTCCCCCTCTCCTCCCCTCCTCCCCCTCCTCCCCCTCCTCCCCTCTTGACCCCATGTCATCAATCTTAGGGGAGCTGTGAGGAGAAAAAAAACAGGCACTGGCCCTTTAAATCTCGCCTGTAGCGACGGGCAACCCATCCCCCATCATCTACCCCTTCCTCCCCCCCTCACCCCCTCCCCCTGCTGGTGCTCAGGCCCTGCAGGGAGTCGTAGTAGTAGTGAGGGGGCAGCTCAGTGATTCAGGCCTCAGAACTAGTTTCTGTTTCCCTCCACAACAGTAACACTGCAGATACAGGCTCTAATTTTAGATTTACATCAACCTCCCCTGTGGGGGGGCAAGGAAGATTTTACCCTCACGTTTCCATCTGAGCAGCTTGGATATTTGATTGATTGGAGGAGACCAGACTCAGAGCTAAAACAGAGACTAAATCCATCTCAGTCCAGATGAGTTTCTGTCCATGTTAATGCAACTCTACGCTTCGATTCTCATCTGAATAAAAACTCAACAAATCTCTGAAAAATCCAGCCTGGACCAGCAAACTGTTCACCTGGTGTCACCTGACTTCCACTCAGCTTTAGAAACCCACGCAGGTAAACAGAGGTCTAACAAAAACCTAGAATCTGCTCCTCTTCTTCACTGTAAAGTAACATCGTAATGATTGAGTGGAGTTTAAACACGCATCACATGATCATCCACGTTCACTGAGCATGCTCGTCCCGGCGTAAACAGGAAGTCGATCGTTTGCTCTGCAGGAGGCTGATTAGTTGCAGAAATAAACGGTGAAAAGTGCACGAACAACAGCAACAACAGCAGCAACTCCCTGACCTGCACACCCCCTCTCACCTGTCTGGTAACCATGGTAACCAGGCTTAGGGCTAACAGCTCCTGACTTCAGACAGGAAACGCTTCGTAAAGAGAAGTGTTAACCTGCCCGGGCCCTGATCCTGCAGTTAGCCCGGGCTAACGGTTCGGTCTTTGCTCCATTTGTAGAGAAATCTAACAGGTTACAGGAAAAACCTCAGACAGACGAGAGGACAGGAGAGTCGGTTGCTATGGTAACAGAGAGAAAAGATGATAACCGAGTCCTGACCTGAGAGAGTCAGGTTTGATTCTGAACATGGAAACGTCATCGTCAGGCCAGAGGAGAAACCTGAGCTTTACCAGAGGTGAAGGGATCATCCTCTGAGGAGCAGGAGCAGCTGCTGAGACACACGAGAAACATCTCACACCGACTCCACCAACCGATAACCGATCAATGATCATAGTTCATAACTGAAGCTCAGCAGCTTCCTGACTGACAAACTGAGCCGAGACGTCACCACAACTACAGTCACACAACACAGAGTGTGTGTGTGTGTGTGTGTGTGTGTGTGTGTTTGCACTAATTAAAACTTGTGAAATTCCACCAGGGACGCACAAAAAACCTCTGAGGTTTTCAGCAACAAAACTTGACTTAATCACTGTTACACTCCTCTGTGATTACATAATGTTCAGAGTGTGTGTGTGTGTGTGTGTGTGTGTGGTTCAGTCTTCAGGAGAAAAGATGAACAGCTGTGTTAGAAAACATCTGATAAAGACTCGAAGCTCACAGACACAAAAAACTGAAGCAGAGAAGTCAACTCCAACTCCCACAATGCATTTCACTCACAGAGCTTATACTACACATTAATGCAAACTGTGACCTAATCCACTGAGATTAGACGATGTCATATAACAGCGCCCCCTAGAGACGCTGTAAACACACGGTGACATTCAACCTGCAGGAAACTATCGATTAGAAACCTCAGTTCAGCTCAGTACAATCCATCATCTGACCGCTGTGTGTTTCTCTGTGTGTTTCTGTGTGTGTTTCTGTGTGTGTGTTATTGTGTGTGTTTTCTGTGTGTGTGTTATTGATCAGGAGATAAAGCTTTAAGCAGAAGAAAAGCACAGCAGCAAATAAACACTCGCTCTCCTCTGACTGCAACACACTGTAACACACACACTGTAACACACACACTGTAACACACACCATCAAGAACCACCAGGTCCTCAGGTGTGAGCTGTGACATCATCAGTGGGCGTGTCCTCCATCCTCTCTGCCTCACCTGGAGGACAGATATTTGTAATAACAGCTGATCAATGACCCTGATCACTTCCTGTCTGATCCTGCGACATTACGTTACCATGACAACGAGGCTTCACAAAAACTCCATGAACTTTAAACAACACTTCAGGTGATCAATCATCTAATCAATCATCTGATCACAGCCCTGACCTCACCAGGAAACAAACATGAAGCACACACACTCACTCACACACACACACACACACACACACACACACCTGTCCACCACCACAGGAACACCACTGACATCTTTCGGTGCGTGCGCGTGTCTATGTAGTATTTTTCCAGCATGCACGCGCACACGCCTCCTCCCTCACTACTACGAGGCCACATGACCGCGCTCACCGAGCTGCTTCATTCATCCGCCCGCCGTGTGTGTCGTAGTAAAACGCGCGTGCAGGGCGGAAATAAAGGAGAGAAAATGGAGAGAAAACAAACGTGATGTTGTTTTTTCAGAGGCTCGCGCGCTGCTGATCGATTATTGATCCGCCTGCATGCCTGAGCAGACAATGGAGCAGCAGTCTGCAACCACACACACTAACATACGCGCACGCGCACGCGGCTGCAGCCAAGCCCCCAAATGCAGCCAAACAGAGTCCTGACCGAGGAGGACCCTTTCCTCCCTCCCGGTCTGAGGCGGACTCAGGTGCAAAATGAGGACACCGAGGATCCTCAGTCCACCTGTACTGTGAGAGCAGACCCAGCACCCCCCACCCCTAGAGCAGACCACACCGTGTCCAGGGTTC
Organism: Lates calcarifer; assembly: GCF_001640805.2. Lineage (NCBI taxonomy): Eukaryota > Metazoa > Chordata > Actinopteri > Centropomidae > Lates > Lates calcarifer. The sequence goes on from NW_026115881.1 coordinate 27,562, forward strand.
AGAGCAGACCCGGATCTGCTCAGTCCACATCAAACCCCGACTCTGCAGAACCAGAACCACCAGAGCCCAGAACACCTGACAACGACCAGGATCTGAGCAGCAGAGCCCGGAGCTGCAGGGACAGTCCTGCAGAGGAGAGAGCGTGTGGAGCCGCAGTGATGCAACCCGCAGCCCTTTCACCCACAGACCCGCTCCGCGTCTTTACCTGCACACAAAGTTCCCAGCACCAGTGCAGCCGTCAGCCCGGAGAGCAGCATATTCCCTCTAGTCGGAGGCGGTCGCCGCTGCGCCGCCAGGTTGAGTCCTGCTGTGCCCCGGATCCTCCTCCAACATTTAAAGACGAGTTCTAGCCAGGCCCGGGTCCGGGAGAGCAGTGTTTTTGTCCGCTGGGCTTTTGTGTGCAGTGTGTGTGTGTGTGTGTGTGTGTATGTGCAGTGTGTAATAATCCAGCCAGCAGCCTCCTCCTCCTCCTCCTCCTCCTCCTCCAAACCAGCACCAGACCCGCACGGCTCTACGGAGAAGTTCCCAGCGGATCCGGAGCCATGCGGGGCGGACAGCGGCGGCGGCTCAGCCCGGGGTCCGTCACACTCACAGCCCACTGATAGTTCCCTCAAAGCCCGCAGAATAAAACACCACCAGCACCGGCAGGCTCAGGAAAAGGCGGTTGGAGGTGTGGAAGCAGCCGCAGACCTGCTCTCCTCTGCCCGTCTCTCTCCCTCTCTCTCTCTTTCTTTCTCTCCGCGGCTCAGTGCTGCTCTCTCCACCGCCTTGTCCTCCCTCTCCCTCTCTGGCCGGGGCTGCTGGGGACAAGCGCAGGAGGACGCGTCAAGCTGCGCCGCCGCAGCCCGCACCACCTGCCCGCTCTTTCACAATAAAAGCCCCGGGGCTGGCAGCTCAGGTCCTCAGTTTGATCAGCTGATGTTCAGGGTCAGAATCCATCAGGGACGAACAGGGACTCCGGTCCTCTCAGGTCTGGTTAGGTGTTTATATCATGGGTAGAATCTGGATGTAAATAAGAAGATTCCAGCCTGAGTCAGGATTCATGTCTCCACAGAGAAGCTCTCTCATCATGCAGTGATGAAGCTCAGGAAGATGAAGGATGATGGAGCAGCTGAGATCACAGCTGTGTCACTGAGGCCGTTCACATTCAAACAGACACATGTTCATGAAGCCTCTGTACACTCATACAGAGCGGAGCAGGCTTTTATTCTGACAATCTCAACCGGAAGTGCGGTCTTTGCTTACGAAGGAGCTTGACGGTGTTTGGTGCAGCCAGACTGAACTGAGTCCAAGATGGCTCCGAGAGAGAGAGAGAGAGAGAGAGAGAGAGAGAGAGAGAGAGAGAGAGAGAGAGAGAGAGAGAGAGAGAGAGAGAGAGAGAGAGAGAGAGAGAGCCCGGATGTTTAAATACAAAGACAGGAATGTAATGACAGAGAGAAACATCCTCTGCTCCTCCTGCAGCAGTCAACATGGACATTATGGTCAACACCAGTGACACTTGGCTCCCACTGAGGCATGATGGGTAATCAGAGGAAAAACTGTAAACAACAACAAACACAAACAGCTGATCAGGGAGATTCTAAATATCATCAGATATTGGCTGATTGATCAACAGATATTGATCGGTTTCATCAGAGTTACAGCTCTGTTTCTGTAACTGATCAATAAGGAATCAGTGAGGTATTGATCAAGAACTGAACAACTGTCCACCAGCGTCCTCCACTCAGACTGTCCCTACAGAGACAGCCTCCATCTGTCAGTGGGACCATCAGAGTGTATCCTTTAGCAGTCAGCACTGATGAGACTGTGGGAAGAGGAGCCTCATATTTATCATCCATCAATCTGAACATGTGACTCAGCCAGAGAGCGAGGTCATGGATCTCCCAGAAACCTTTGCTCGAGGGAAATCGTGCAAGAAGGAGAACCTACGACTGCAGCTGCACCTCACGAAGTTCATGTTGAAGATCTGGGTCCAAGGCACGGTCCCTCTGATTTTATTAACACGATCACAGTGGAGATACGAGACTGAGGCAACACAAACCCTCCATCTCTTTAATCTGAAACATTCAGGGCTCCACACTGCACAGTGATCGTTCTGCTGGTGATCGTTCTGCTGGTGAACGTTCTGCTGGTGAACATACTGGTGAACGTTCTGCTGGTGAACGTTCTGCTGGTGAACATACTGGTGAACGTTCTGCTGCTGGTGAATGTTCTGCTGGTGAACATACTGGTGAACGTTCTGCTGGTGAATGCAGCCTCAGTCTCCATCAGCTGATGTTACATAAGTTCAGACACAACGCAGACATGAACCAGACAGCTGTGTTATTCTTGGCTCAGGATCAAACACGAGCCCTGAAACACAGAGCTGTGAGCACCGATCATGCCTGAACACATCGCTAACACACACACTCATACATATGCATACACACACACACACACACACACACACACACACACACACTCGACGACCATGTCTCTGTGCAGCACCCACACGTCAGATCTGCACACAGCGAGTCGGACTGTGACGTGAAGACAGAGGATCATCAGTGGTTTCTGACCAGGTGACGTCTCCTCCACTCATATTAACATGTGTCTAACATGAACTAACCTGCAGAGCTCTAATGACCTGATGCTTAGAAACTGATTGAAAATGTTTTGTCTCTGACAGACTCAGATTGTTCTTCTCAGAGTCTGACAACATGATGAGAGGATTCCTACAGAGACAGAGCTTCTTATCAAAGAGGAAACATCTCTATATATCTCTACCAGACTCCATAGAGAAAAACAGAGATTTAACAGGAGCTGCTGGAATACCACTGCCTCCATCTGTTGTGTGTGTGTTACTGTGGGACTTTCAGTGGTGGAAGAAGTAATCAGATACTTTACTGAAGTAAAAGTACCACACAGTAACAGCCCTCTGTCTGTCTGTCTTCCTGTCAGTCTGTGCAGTGAAAACAACAAGTCTTAAAAACAGCTCATCTCTGAGGAGGTTTTGTGTGAGTGTGATAAATTAATTTCAGTGTAGTTAACAGTAGCTGTTATTGCAGACTGATGCAAGACCACAGCTCCCATCACTGCTGCCACACACACTGTTGTCTGTAAACACACTGTGGAGGGCTGACAGACTGTGTGTGTGTGTGTGTGTGTGTGTCTTCATTACTGATGGATTTGATTTAAAGATTTAATCTGTAAAGTTTCTGCTTTAAAATGTTTTGATACTCCTGGATGAAATCTGTCCTTTTCATCATGGTGACGTCTCATTTGGTTGTTTGTCAGAGTCTGCAATCAGAGGAGGAGAGCTGAGGAGGATTCAGCTCCTGAAGGAGCCTGACCAGGAGAAGATGAAGACTACAACTCCCATGATCCCACACTGCGTCATGACGTCGTTAAACTGCAGCTTTAGTCACTGTTCTGACAGAGAGAAAGTTTCACACAGTTTAAACAGACCGACATGACAGATGTGAGTCACATCACCTGTCACCTGTCACCTGTCAACGCAACTGAAATCTAATGACTTCTGAGACCAAGCACTCACCAGGAAGTCAGTTAGCATGTTAGCATGTTAGCACTTCCTGTTGTCAGTGTGTTTCTGGTTAAATGTCTGAAATAAGGTCTGTGGTTTTAACACAAGCTCAAGACATTTTCAGGTTTGATTCTCCGACATAAAATGGGTCAGTAAATCCCCCACTCCTGATGTTTGAAGCTTTTACGTGTCTTAAAAAAGGCGGTTGCTAACGAGTGTCTAAATGAGACTACAGAGGTTGTCGGGGACGTTAACATGAAAACCCATCTACTCACCAGTCCACCTTTACAGCCTCGTTGTGTTTCTACTCACGCTCTTTCAAACTCTCACTAACTTTCTAAGAAGAAAGGCTTTGTTTATTTGTTGTATTGTATTGTTGTATTGTTGTTGATGTTTATTTGCTGCTGTGTGCGTGTTAGCATAGCGGCTAACGGCTCTGTACAGAGGAAACATGAATGTACAGGTGAACTGCTGCTTCTCAGGTAAAGCTGCGATGAATTAGTGTCTAATGATCTTTATTTCAGGTCTTTCTGCAGGAGTGGATACATGTAACACACACACACACACACACACACACACACACACACACACACACACACACACACACACACACAGCTTTCTGTCTCCTACCAGTTTAATCTGTGTCAATATTGAACAGAATGGAGGCAATCATCTCAGCCAAACTGAAGAAGCTCTGGCACACTCCCAGTTAATCACACACACACACACACACACACACACACACACACAAACACACAAACACACAAACACGCACGCACACACACACACACACACAAGCTGCTACGCCAATTAGTGGCTGAAACCCTTCTTCTGTGTGCTGTCCAAAAAGACAAACAGTGTGTTGTGTTTAGCAGGGGAGTGTGTGTGTGTGTGTGTGTGTGTGTGTGTGTGTGTGTGTGTGTGTGTGTGTGTGTGCGCAGCCAGTCTTCATCCTGTAATGAATCCATCTGGGAGGCGACAAGCACAAGAATTAAATCCATCACACTGAACCATTAAACTCTGTTGTTAACCACTCGCTCTGCTCCGGTCACACGTTAGAAAAACGACCTCACAGCAGCTCGCCGCCATCCAGGAAGTCAGGTGACGCCAGGTGACGTCGTGTAAACAGCGACAAAGTGTCATCAGGAGGAGGTCGACAAAACATCAGACTGTCTGTTTCCTGTTCCTACGGAGTCCTGCAGTGGTCAAATTTCTTTTTAAACGCGCAAACGAATGAGTAAAAAATGTGGGAACGACGTGTTTGAAAACCGTCAGTCGATCGTTCTCTGACCTCACCAACTGTTCACGCCACAACAGTTTATCAAACACGGAAACGCTTTCCTCTGTGTTTCAGCGTTCACATGACAACGCTGTCAGAACGATCGTTTACACTGATCTGAAAAACACAGTAGCACTTTTCACAGGAACCACCATATTGGCAGTTTCCATGGCGACGGTGGCGTTTTCAACAGATCACACTCCGGTTTAAACCAGGTTTAAAACAGCCTGCGTTTTCAAAGGTTCACAGTTTTATACAAAAACTGGCCTCAGTTTATTGACGTTACCATGACGACAGAGGTCCTCTAATCTTAACGAAGTTCTCACGTCAAACCACCAACACACAGCACGGTCACATCAAGCTGCACCTGAACGCAGCACTGACTCTGAACCACGAGTCACACGGTGAGTTTGGCCTTATATGATCACCATCATCACCATCATCTGCAGCGAGGAGCTGATGCTTCCAGGTGAAATGCACCCTGGGAGTTGTAGTTGACTCCTCCTCAGAGACACAGATGTTTTCTAACAGCTGGACTCTCACAGCAGGTATCAGTGTTTTATGGGAGTATAAGTACAGGTGGAGTGTATGAGCCTCCACACACACCCGAGTCTGATTCTACTGATTCTACTGATTCTACTGATTCTACTGAGCTGATAAACAGAGTGAGGAGCTGCTCCCTGCTGCAGAGGAACAATGGCCTCCCTGCAGCCACACTTAGTCCTGTGGTTCACCCTCAGCTCAGTGTGCACGAGTCTGTGTGTGTGTGTGTGTGTGTGGTGGGTGTGTGTGTGTGGTGGAGTGTGTGTGTGTGTGAGAGTGGGGTGTTTTGAGGTGACTGCAGGATCATGTGGGTGCAGCTTCGCCTCACTAACCTCCATCTCTGTGGCATTTCCCTGCCTGCCGCCGTAAGACTGAACACACACACACACACACACACACACACACACACACACACACACACACACACACGTCTGTCTTCCTGCTGTTAAAGTGAATGGGAGTGTTAGGAGACAGAAATGGTGATTGGAGCATTAGATGTTTCTATCAGTGACTGAGAGTCTCTGAGCTTTTCCTCTGGGTGATATAGAGACACACACACACACACACACACACACACACACACACACACACAGTGAAATATACATTCTAATAAAGTGGATGATTTACACAGCTGTATTAAAGGGTAAATCTCCCCCCTCTCTCTCTCTCTGAAATCCTAATATAGAGGATGATTTATAAAGCCATTGAACAGCTCCCACACAGAAATACACACAGCACACACTGATACACACACACACACACACACACACACACACACACACACCACACACACACACACACACACACACACACAGGGACTGGATGAAGTGAAATTTGTTTGTTTGTGGTCAGACTGCGTCCACTCAGGAGACAGAGAGGTTTCTGTTCAGTGTTTGTGTCGTGACCATTTCACCAGATAATACCTCTGTAACAAGCCACCATATCCACTGTGATATACACTGACAGTGTGTGCAGTGAAACTGAAACGTCTCTTCACGTCAGATCTCTGCAGCTTCAGTTTTACCCTGAAGACCTGAGGTTTGTTTCCGTCCAGGTCCACGACGGGATCCAGGAACTTGTGTTCAGATGTTTTGCAGAGAAATTTTTCACATCAGACTCAAGCACTTTAGTGGCCTGTTCAGAGGTTGCTGGGTACAGTTATTTACACCCAAACACACAGAGAAAATAAGGTTCGACTGGAGTAAGAGCGAGACGGACGACGCCGTGGAATGACGCTTTAACGGCAGGCGTAAATGAGAACAAATCTCACTATCAGTTATTTTGGTGAAGCAAGACATGGAAACCACACACACACACACACACACACACACACACACACACACACACACACACACACACAGAGCAGGGTGCTGCGTTAGCCATGTTACATCAGTCGGAGCTGTGAGCAGAGACAAGAAAATCAGAGCTGAGCTGATAACTAATGCATGGATTCTTCTTAAAGCACTGCTGATGGAGACAGAGACAAACACACACACACACACACACACACACACACACACACACACACACACACACACACACAGACACACACACATATTTAACTTGCCTGGGGTTGTAACATTCAGATGGTTTCTTTTCCGTCTCACACTAAGTTTGCCCTAGGATGTAGAAAGTGAACATCTCCCTCCTCAACCCACACACACACACACACACACACACACACACACACACACACACACACACACTCTTCCCACTACAGCAGATTTGTCAGTCTGAACAGACGGAGTGATATCGTAGCAGAAGCCTGAGCACATTTTACTACAAATAAAATCTTCATCCTGTGATTTTCCTGTTTGATGAACACTACACTGTAAATGTAAAGGTGTGTGTGGTCAGCTGACATATTCCAGACCACAGGTGAACACCTGTCAGAGACCAGGTCAGACTGGAACACCAGTCATCCTCCTCCATCTCCCTGTCACCTCCTCTCTCTCCTCATTCATGCTGTAGCTCGGTCGCCCTGCCAGCCTGTCAGCCGTTTATATAAGGGCTTTATGTAACTATAAGACGAGCTGGTGGCCTTGTAGGAGACGGAGGGAGAGAGAGAAGAAGAAGAAGTTTCCTCTGCTGATGATTCCATCAAGCTGTCAGGAGCTTTTTATACAAACGTCTGAAACGCTGCGGTAAAAAAAAAAGACGAGAAACAAGATCCGAGCAGGTAAAGAGGCGTCAGTCACACGACACGACACTGCACAGACTTAGAATGAGACTATGATCAATGAGGCCTCAACACTTTGAACTCCACAGCAGAAATACTGTTTAAAATGTAGTGTAGACAATCTGCTTTTATTTTTCTCCATTAAAGTGAAATGAAGGATTTTTAATAATGTCGGGGGCTGGGCTGCTGGAAGGAGAGTTGTAATAAACAGTTGTTTTCTTTGTGTTTATGAAAGGTAAGAGCAGAGGGAGGAGAGCAGCAGATCGATCTCCTGAAGGTGACGAAAAATCAGAGAAACACCTTCAGTCCACAGAGACTGGAACAGCTGCTTTATCATAGGATCATTTAAATGAAGGGCCGAGCCACTCACAAGAAAATCTCCAACTCTGCACTGATTGTTAGGAGCTGTGTTTGAAAAAGGAACCTGAATCTAACATTAACATTTAGTTCTGAAGATAAAGGACGTCCTCTGTTAACGAGGACAGTTTATACTGTTCTCAGCTGAGACAAAGTTACTCCACATTTATCCACACTACTTCTGTAATTAACTGGTTTCTACTCATCAGTAGAAGAAAAAATATAGAATTCACTTCCATCATTCAGTCCTCTCTCAGAAACTAACATATATCTCAATGTGAAAGAGCGTCAGCCTCCTTCATTCAGTTTTTCATGAGGAAATATGGAGGCCTGAAGGCAGTGAACTAAAACACGTCACCTGATCTCCTGCCTTGACCTGATTACTGGCAGTAATTTGGTCTGTGCATGTAAATGTGATGGCAGCCGGTGCATGTTTAAAGAGGACGGAGCGGCTTGATGAAGTGCTGCAGCTGAGACGCAGCGAGCTGCATGCAGAGAGAGACGGCAGGACTCCTGCTGCGAGCGCAAACACAGAGCTGCAATATTAAAGAGCAGCAGCCGCATCTTTCTGATGCAAAGATACTGATACACACACTTCTGCAGGTATAACCCAGAATTATCAATATTCTTTAGATCAACAATTACTAAAGCTCCTGGTTTGGGGTCTGAACATGGTGCAGACCAGGGCTGGACTACAGAGACACGTCATCCCTGCAGGACTGTACTGTTCAGCTGTCTGCTGCACCAACAGTGGAACCCTGAGAGTTCTTAGTGAGGCGTTCAGGTGTTTTTCTGTCAGGCCTCTGCAGGTATTTCTCCAGCCTTTTTGATGATGAACCGAGCGACTGGCTGTCAGTGAAGCAGACAGTTACATCTCAGCCATTTACTGCTGAGTGTCTCTTCGTCTCATTAAGTCTTGATGAAGCGTCACTGCAGAGGAGGCGATGTTAAACACAGAGACACAAATCACACAGCAACAGTGAGAGGCACATCGCAGCTCTGAGCTCCAACCTGTCCGCCCTGAAAACGCTCTGATTCTGATGGAAACGTGAGTAGAAACCAAACAAAAGTTGTGTTACAGCACCGCAAAATCCCAAAATGGTGACTGATTTCCCTGAAGTTTATCATTATGTTCCCGAAAAACTTGTACAAGAAAGTGAGAGATTAGTCATCTGTTTCTGTTTGTGTCTGAACGCCTGCAGAGAAAAAGAAGATTTGATTTTTAGTTTTTGCTTTTCTAAAACACGGTGACCTCTCCGAGCACAGGACCCCGAACACATCCCCGAGATCAATGTGATGGCATTTCTGCCTTTATTGAACAGTTTGGATCAGAGAGAGAAAAAGAGCAAGTGAGTTGAGCCTCATCGATCCCTGATGGATGAGGGTGAAAGAGAAGATAATTGAGGTGAAGAGTGAGGCAGAGGAGGAGAGGGAAGCAGATTAAAACATGAAGGGGAGGAGGAGGGAGAGAAAAGGTCTGTTCAAACTTTGTCAGATGACGGAGCTACAGTTATTTGTAGATTAAGATTAGAGTTGATCCAGACTGAATACAAACCGATCTGAGCCTCTGAACTAAAGGTCACATGAGTTACAGCTGAACTGTTCTGTAATCAGTCCAGGAAAAGATTTATTCAAATATAACATAAAAACTAAACTAAAAATAAACTTCAATTCTGCTTAAAATCTGAGGAAAAATGGCAAATGATACACTTCCTGTTTTAATATAAGCAAACGCAACATTTACATCTCTGTATATCAGCACCAGACTCCATTGACAAAAACAGGGATTTTACTGGGAGCTGCTGGAATACCACTGCCCCCCCAGAACCACATGCCTCTCTACAGACTGAACATAAGAAATAATGTGTCATCTTTACTCCCCACTGTCATGGTGATCTCCTGGTCAGCTGTGTGTGTGTGTGTGTGTGTGTGTGCAGGTCAGGGTGATCTGATCAGAGTTTGATCTTCAGGTAATAAAACAGCAGCCACCTCAGCACCAATCTACATACTGATCACACTGAGGCACAACAATAACACCAGAGCTGCTTCTGTTGATTACATTATAATATTCAGTTCATATTTAGAAGCACTTGATGCTGAGAGGTAAATGAGTCAGGAGCAGGCAGAGACTGAAGCTGAAGCACACACACTAACACACAGTAACACACAGTAACACACACTAACACACAGTAACACACAATAACACACAGTAACACACACACTAACACACACTAACACACAATAACACACAGTAACACACACTAACACACAATAACACACAGTAACACACACACTAACACACACTAACACACAATAACACACAGTAACACACAGTAACACACAGTAACACACACTAACACACAATAACACACACTAACACACACTAACACACACTAACACACAATAACACACAGTAACACACACTAACACACACTAACACACAGTAACACACAGTAACACACACTAACACACACTAACACACACTAACACACAGTAACACACACTAACACACATAACACACATAACACACAGTAACACACAGTAACACACACTAACACACAGTAACACACATAACACACAGTAACACACATAACACACACATAACACACACACATAACACACAGTAACACACACTAACACACACACATAACACACAGTAACACACAGTAACACACAATAACACACAATAACACACAGTAACACACAGTAACACACAGTAACACACAATAACACACAGTAACACACAGTAACACACACACTAACACACACACTAAGACAGGCAGCAATGATGGAAATACAGCAAAGGTTTAGTTCAGATAATCTTCACTGCTCTGATGTTTGAAGCCTAAAGTCGAACAGGTGAGTAGATGGTTTCCATGTTAACAGCTTCGTGTGTTTTACAGGTGGAATCTGTTTCAGCAGCTTCTTACAGCCCGACAGGCCGACTCTCACAGCTGCAGATTACCTTCACTTATCATCACAAACACCCAGCGAGCCATGCTCTCATGCATTTTACATGCAGGGGGGATTTTGAGATTAGTTCTGCATGTGCGACCTGCTACCTTCCAGCAGCTGCAGCTGAAAGAGAGCGTGGGTGAACAGCGTGGTCCATCCTCTTTGATCCTGATCAGACAAACCTCATCAGTGTCGTCATCAGCAGCTTCTTCTACATGTTTTTTCTCAGTGACTCTGAAGTGCGTTCAAAACAAACTACTGAAGGTTCGATCTCCAGATGGATGGACGGACCTTCCCTGTGCCATGCTCCTGCTGAAGCCATTCCTTTGTTTGTTAGCAGCATGAAAGTTTAATGTGGCGCTGGGTGATCTGTCACTGCAGGGTGAGTGGAAGACAGAGAGAGAAAACAAAGAGAAGGAGAATGAAACAGGAAATGGAGGAAGAAGGAGGTGTTAAACAGGGAGCGAAGGATGACAAGAAAAAACAAAGGGAAGAACTCAAAGGAGGAGATGATGAGTGACAGACCATCTCTATCTTCTGTCTCTATTGTCTCCACTGTGAGAGAGCAGGCTGACAGACTCCAGCTATACAAGAGTCTTTGGCCCTGAACTCAGATTCCCTCCAACCAGTCCTGTCCATGAGACACTTCAGGCTACAGACGGTTAAGGTTAGAAACCTCTACAGACTTCTGTCGCAGAAATAAGTGAAGCTGAAAGCCAAACAACTGAAAAGGTCACGCTGAGTTACCATCTTCAGGGCAGAGATGTCCTGAAAGTTCAGGAAATGCAGCAGAAAGAAGAACTGAGGCAGAAAGAAGAACTGGCTGTAAACAAGGTTTGAAGGATGAAGCGGTGGAAGGATCGTCTCTCGTCTGTTTCCAGGGCTGAGGACTGTTGTCGCCTCCGGGTTAGGCTTGGGAGAGCCTGGAGATGTTCCTGGATGAAAGATCAGAGGATCAGCAGAGTAATTCCAGCTCATCCTGAGGAGTTTGGACCAGCTGACGGACCATCATCATCAGTGGAACATTATAATATAATCGCATCATATCCCAGACCTTCATTCAGGGCTTTAACACACCTTCATGCCTTCACCCCTCTGCTCCTTCATGTGCTGTTTAATACTCATGGAAACACAAGTTGTCATTGGATGACTTTTCCTGATTTTCAACCAGAAATGGGAGGAAAGCTGAAGGGAACACGAAGGGTAAACAAGAACTGGCTGCAGACATACAGTCCTCAGGAGAGCCTGCTGAAACAAAACAACTGAACCAATTGTTCCAAAAAGCAGAGCCGAGGTGAGAAAGTGAATATGTGGAGCTTTTCTCTGTCTCAGAGCAGAAATATGGTTTAGCTGATCCAAAGTGCAGCTGAGATAAAAGCTCCTGTCTCACTACTCACTCTAATGCCCGTTAGAGGCACATTAAGAGCGTTTGATTAGAAAATTACACTGAAATTAACTCTCAAATACATCAAGGCTTCCAAATGAAAATGATTATTAACCCCCAAAGGAACCAAAACAGGAGAAAAGGAGGGAACAAAAGGCCGAGATAAATACCAGGTTAGAATGAGTGAAGACAAATCTGACTCCCGCTCTGACAGAATGACTGCCAGCAAGAAATTAAAGCTCTTTATGATAAGTGAAGTTCATTTGCAATGCAAAGAGAAATCCTTTACAAAAAACAAAGTCACATTGGAGAATAATCTTCCTGTAGAAATGGCTACTGGCCAAGTTTAAACAAGTGAGGAACAGGGCTGCTCCTGTAAAGACAAAACAACTACAATGTTCTACAATTATATCAGCAACAGCTGTGTTTTTATTAAATATAATTAGAGAGATAACAGGTTTAACAGAGACACAGAAGACAGACAGACAGAGACTGTGAAGAACTGAAGTTTATACTTCATCTCAACTTGTCTCTAAAGGTGAATCCAGACTGAAGAGATAACCTCACCATTAGCTGTTGTTTTTGATATATATATATCAATGTTTTGATATAATACAATTATAAGAAGCGTTCAAAGAACCTCATTCGTTAAATGTAAACACATCGGCCATCGGTGTTCCAGCTTTGTCTCGTTAACGTACTGAGACTCAGCAGAATCCACCAGAAACAGAACGACTCCAGAGGGAAAAAGGAAAGTGATGAATTCAGGTAACAGCTCGGTTCCCTGTCCCATCACTGACTGACACTTTGAACGATAACACGAACACGTCCTCTCTCCTGACCCTCATTAAACACAGTGACCTGCTTCCCTCAGCTCTGTGATACCAAACTGAGCTCTGCCATGAACGTAGAAACACAACCTAAACACAGCAAAGAGAATGAACAATTACAGACAGCATCTGAGAGAGGAAATTACCTGGGAACACAACGGAGAAAACTACCTGGCTGAAACTTTCTGCTGAGCAAACTGATAATACTACCCATTACTAATATTATGATTAGTACAGACAGAGGGAGTTAGTTCTTATCAGGCAGAGAAAAGAAGGTCAGTTTCTGCTTCCATGGCCACAGATCAGAACAATATAAACACACATAATATTTACATATAGATGGTGTTTTTCATTTCAGTGTTTCCACTGATGAGAATCACTCTCCTCCTCAGAGGAACCACTTGGGTCTGCAGCCAGCTGGTCCTGTTTATTACCAGGGCCCTCCAAAAATCACTAAATCTACCCCGGGATTAGACGTGCAACTACAAGAGAATCTGTGCTCATCCAGAGGAATCTGCTTCATGAGCAGCTTCAGAAACTAGAGAAGAATCACAGGAAGACTTGAACTTCCTGGTGAGTTGTGTGATCAAACGCCACACACTCGGTTTGTCTGTTTGTAGCTAGCTGCAGCTAACATCTGTCCAGCTGCTACACGGGCGGAGAAACACGGCACACAAAAGCTCCAGCTGTCAAATTTGCACAAATAACACAAGGTGAAAAATTCCCTTCACCCTCTGTAAGAACACACGGTTCAGGAGAGGCCGTTACTCAAAGCTCATCACGATCTTCATGGTCCAGCTACTCAACACCTGCAGAGCTCTACAGAGGGTTTCCGTCCGTACAAATCTGAGGGTTTCCGTCTCTTACCTCTCACCTGAGGTCACCACAGTATCAGAGGTCAACACAACCACATCATCTGCAAAAAGGCAGACACACAATCTCTGGCCACACCTCGGCTTGTCCTCATCACGGCTGCATCATCGTCACCAAACGGAAATATTCCACATGTCCTGCATGCAGCACTCTGTGTGTGTGTGTGTGTACATTACTCTGGGTGCTGACATGTGGAGCTGAACATGTGTGTGTGAACATTTGTGCATGTTTGACAGTTCAAGGTGTGTAGCGTCAGCAAATCGTGTGACAAAGATTTATTGTGTTTCTGAGCTGTCACAGCTCTTACTGCGGAGTGTGTGTGTGTGTGTGTGTGTGTTAGCGTCACAGCAACATGCTAATTCAGTGATATAAACCCGAGGACTCTGCAGAGGTGTCTTTACCATGTAACATCATGTGTGTGTGGAAATGAGTGACAGATTAAAAGGCAGCACAAAGAGGAGGAGATAAAGGAGAGAGAAGACAAAGTGAATCTTTCCACAGTTTTTTCTCTAAATAATTACTATTATCATCATTAATTAAAGTCTCCTTGGCAGCAGCGCGGCCTGAAGACCGGAGCTGAATGAGAAGCCAATAAAAAGACAGAGACGGCAGCACTACACTGACATTTCACTGAAATGTCAATTACTCAAACAGGAACAGCGCCTGTTGTTTCCTCTCATTTTCTCACACACTGAACGCACCGCAGGAGAAGACAGCGAGCAGCAGGTAAAGTCCAGTTTTTGAAACACGTCTGAAGGATTATTCATGGAAACCCTCTCGTTCTCCATCAGCCAAACACTGAGCAGCCACCGACCGCACTCTGAAAGATGTCTGAACTTCAGTTCAACTCATTCACTGCTTCTGAAGAAAGTTAATAACTTCATAATAATAAGCCACAGACTGATCGATCAGCCCTCGTACATGTACGTGGTTAGCCTAGCTTAGCACAAAGACTGGAGGCCTGGCTCCATCATCTTCCATCAGTTATTCACTGATAAAGTTTCATGTAATCTTCCTAAAGCCACAAATCCTAGAGCTGCACATGCAGATACAAGACCTGAGATTTGGACCAAATACCAAACCAACACTTTCTGTTCCTCAGCCAGAATAAGGAAAATGTTTGAATGCATTAAACAGCTCAGTCAGAGTAAACAGGCCCAGAGCTGAACCCTTTTCATAAACCCATCAAAATAAAACTTATACCCTCAAGCCCTACACGCACGAGGGATGTACACATCTATATACTACTATACTGCATACTATCAAACACACAGTATCACAGAAACAGCAGCTCCTGCACCGAACAGACGCCAGATATCCATCTTCACAGAGCTGATCGACCAGGAACGAAGAGACGTTGTTTATTTGGAAACTGTAGGAGGCTCCTGAATCTACACAACCTTCTTTTGAGGACAAACTGTTCAATGAATCTTTGTCAGATCAGGAACTTTCCTTTACTGAACTCCAGGCTGATGTTAGAGAGGGTTTCTGATCAGAGAGTATTGATATTCACCACCCAGCTCAACCACGCCCCCAGAGAAAGCTCTGAGGACATGACCCTCCACAGTCCTGGTGGTGAGGAGTTTCCTCTGCTGCAGCTCGAGGACGCAGACAGACTCTGACAGGTTTGTTCCACCTTCACACGACGAGCCGAGGAGGTGAAGAACCAGTCGGAGCGATCAATCCATCAGGAGCAGCAACCCAACACCCCCCCAAGCAGAACAAGAAGACACTGCTTAAAACCTGAGAGTGATTTAATGTCGTCCCACCAACACACACGCACACACACACACACACACTCAGTGGTGTCCAGGCATAATTATCCGTCGCTTCTCAATGTGCCTTTCCAGCGTCTTTGAGCTGCTCGGTGGGTCGAATGGAAATCAGGGTGAGAAGGAAGTGAAGAGCTCTAAATCTTAAGCATGGACACACACACACACACACACACACACAGCAAATGAGCCAATAGATGCAAACACACAATGCCAGCTGAACAGGAACACAGCACCACTGCTGTGCACTCTGGGGGATCATACACACCTTGTCCAGGCGTCAGTCATGCTCAGCTCACTGCGCCTTAATCAGTTAATTCCTTAACGAGCTGCTTCAATTAACCCCGCCCTGCTCTGGAAGACGTCTCTCCCTTTTTGTTTGTGTGTGTGTGTGTTAGGCAGATAACATCCACCTGTTCAGACCCCACCCCACCCCCCAGCCCCTTGGATCATCAATTAGCATGAGGCTTAATTGGGCAAATGAACACAGGGTTTAATTGACAAAATTAACAGTGTCCTAATTGACCAAATTAGCAGCTGACTGTAACGGCTGCAGGCTGGTGTGGTGTTCCTGCCTCTGTGGACGAGTGTGTGAGTGTGTGTGTGTGTGTCTCAGATTCAGGAGCGAGTGGTTGTTGCTAGGCATCCAGAATCCTCCCCTCTCTCGTTCACTCGCTCTCATTTAGGCTGTAATTCCATGAGCTGAGGTCTAATGGACTCTATAGGAACAAACGCAGCAGACAGCCGAAGGACAGACGGTCGCTCTGAACAGAGGACAGCAGTCTGAGAAACACACCACACACAGGAGCAGTGTTTTCAATAAGAGGAGCCAATAATACTGCGACATTTCTCATATAGAAGTGATGCTGTCCTGCTGTCTGGAGACTGACCTCAACACATCACACACTCAGCACACAGCTTTATTTCACCTGAGACAAGTCTGAGACAAGTCCAAGTCCAAGATGAGCTCGACAAGTCAACGTTCTGCTGTTCCTAATGAGTCAGGGACAGGAACCTGTTTTACTCAGAGACTGGGATGTGTTAGAGTTAAGACGACTGCCTCTGCTCGGTTACACTGAACCAAACAAAGCTGGTGTAACGCCTGGTGTGTGAGTTTATACAACAAACCAGCATCGAGGAATCAGAGGTGTGACGTGTAACTCCAGGCTCCTGTTATACAGAGTAGCATGACAGAATAACAACCCTTTAACAGGCTGAATAAGGACGAGACCAGGACCAGGTTCAAGTCTGAGTCAAAACATCCATGAAACCGAGATTAATCTGAGATAAAGAGACCAAGACCGAGTCTGTGCACCAAACGACCTGAGAGACCGAGACAAGGCAGAGGGAAAACACATGGACAGATATATGGATGGATGGATAGACAGACAGATAGACAGACAGACAGACAGACAGATGGATGGAGGGATTCTGAGGTCGCCTCTCTGCAGACATTTCCAGACGTCTGCTGTGGTTGCTCAGGGACTCAAAGGGCACAGGAGTTGTTCGTGTTACTAACAAATGATGGTGAGCAGTGCCTGTTCACCACAGTCCTCCAGTCGATGCAAACAGAAAAAACCCTTTCATGTTGCATAATCTCCTCTTTATTGTTATTATAATACAAAGGTGGTGAGGTCAATGAGTTGACGAGCTCACAGACTCTCAGGCTGAGGGTCACTGTCTGAATTCAAACGCTGTGGTGAAATAAATGTTGACTGAGAGTCACTAAAACAGAAGCTTTTCCTAAATGAAAAACTGAGTTAAAACTCAGTTAATTATTTTTAAAGAATTAATCAGACTCAGTATCGCAGATCCATGTGGAGTGACCTTGCCTGGGACATCTCTTCTCAATATTATACATCTTACATTTTAATTGTCCGTCTTCAAACGCTTCTTCCCCTGGAGTGACATGCTAATATTCTCTGTATTTAAAGTGGCAGAACAAGGAAACACAGATATGGAAAGACCTTGAGAGACGTAAAGAGAGCAGGAGGACAGAGGAGATAACATTACTCACTGTCGTCCTCCTTTTCCTCTCATTTACCTTCCTCTCAGAAACTGGTGTGAAATCCAGAGCATGAAGGGAGAGAGAGGCAGCTGTAGACCAAGGCTTCCTCTCTCTCTCTGTCTGTCTGTCCATCACAGTGACAGTTGGAGTTAATAGGCAGAGAGTCGGCGCTCTCAAACTGCTCTGACACACTTTTGTCACCGGCGTGGTTTCAGATGCTTCACTGCCACGAGAAGCTGTCATTTCTTTCCATCAGCCCAGCTTTAATTTAAAAGGTTGGACGTCCCTTGTTGCAGCTGACAGTTTACACCTACAACCAGTGTAGAGAGTCCTCCTGTCATCCAGAGTTTGATGGAGATGTCCAAAGTTTTACAGTCCATCAAAAGAGTTTTCTTCAACATACCCACTCTTTATTCCTCCAATAGTTTCAGCTGCACGGTCTCACTAAGATGATGGGTAATTACAGCTCAAGAAGAATGACGTCGGTTCATGAAATAGAGTTACCACCTCATGGTTGTAAGGATCTGCTAATCAGTCTGGTCACAGTTAATTAGTGTGTGAATACTTGAGGTCACAGTGACCTTTGACCTTCAAAATCTAATCACTTCACCTTAAAATCCAGGTGAAGGTTAGTAACAAAGTTTAAGAAATTCCTTCAAGGAAAGCTGAGCTTTGACCCAACCAAAGTCTAATCAGTTCATCCTTGAGTCCAAGACCTTCTCTTAAAGTCTTCCTGAGATATCGCTTTTACGAGAACGGACGGACAGACGGACAACAGTCTATATTTACAATCCAACTGCAACAAAAGTCAAAACACAAGATTCAATCGCTAACTTTCCTAATCTATAACAGGAAAACAAGAAAAGGTCCTACCTGAACCCTGGCTGGATCGACTCGTCCTCTGCAGCGTTGACTCGACTCGACTCGACCGGATGGTTGGAGTTGGGCCCAGCATCATCTTCTCGAGTCATCAGTCGTTCACTCGGCTCGTGTTTCAGGTCACCTGGGTGAACAAATAAACAGAAACTAAACCAAGACCCTTCAGGGATGAGGCTTATCATCAGTCATCATCACAACTATCAGCAGCATGGTTCACCTTTATTGGACAGCTGGTGCTGAAGGCAGACATGAAACAAAGGGCCTGACATGTGACATGGACTTAGTGGTTATGTGTCATGTGCCCTAAACGTTCAGCTATCAAGGAGCTCCAATAAACAATCAATGAACAATAAAGACGACCTGAGACTGTGACTTTCCTACCAGCTGATTCAGTAACAGACAGGACCCTGACTCTCTGCTGCTGTGGAGTGTTCGATCACCTGATCTACAGTTTGCTCAGCTGTCACAGATGTCTGAATTTGTCTTTGCTTCGATTCCACAAAAACCTTAATTTTCTAATTTATATTCCAGTGAAGTTCAAAAAGGAGCTGATAAAAATACAAGTGTGTCAGACGTATCTGTGCATAAAGAGGCTGCTCCTCTGGAAAACCAAAAACTCCATTTTATCTGCAGTTTATCTTTGATTATCTGTCAAACCTGGAGGATCCCATCAGTGAAAGTTTATTTAAGGAACCTTCTCTCTCTAACAAAGTCCTTCATTAAATCTTCTGCTGTCAGTCATTCCTCTGCATGCAGGTATTCCTTCTCCAAAACCATGAATATCTCATTTTAGACCCTAAAGTCTTCAATCAGCAGCAGACGGTGGGTTGCCAGGTTTGAAGGGTTCAGATGAAATCCAGACACATATTTCATCTGCCTTTCTTTGAAGGTAATTAACAGCTGGATTACTATCTGACGCTGAAACACACACTCCTGGATCCTAACATCACACACACGCATTTACACATTATACACATGGATATGCAAATGACCCAAACACTGGAACTCCCTCCCTCCCTCCCTCTTAGACACATTTAGCATATAAATTTAAATATACAGACAGAGATACACAGCCCATACATACACTCTGCCTCTGCCGCTGCTTTACAATTTGCTTTCCCCATTTTATTACTTTTGGGAGCCAATTATTTCACACACACAAACAAAATATCTAGAATACAGTGTGCACAGTCACATGCTGCTCTGTACTCCATCACTGGTGTGTATGTGCAGCACATTTATGTTTGAACATCAAAGCAGCTTCTTTTGATCAGCCTAAACACACACACACACACACACACACACCACACACCACACACACACACACACACACACACACACACACACACACACACCATCTGAGGACAGATTTGCAGAGCAGCTCATCTCTCCTCAGCTGAACCTACAGCCCGAGTTACACATGTCCTATATTCAAGAGGCTTCAGCACTGAATGCAAACGTTGTGTGTGTGTGTGTGTGTGTGTGTGTGTTCTTCTAATTTTAACATCGCCTCTGAAATTAAACTGAAGCACCAATCAAAGACAAATTAAATCTCCTCTCTGCCTCTGCTGCCTCCAGTGGACAACTGTCCACGTCAGAGTCCGTCCACTAAAGGTCTCGGTTTCCCCACTGACAGACTCAGACTGTTCTCCATCATAGATGACAGGATTCCTCCAGAGACAGAGCCTTTTATTAAAGAGGAAGATCCTTTATGTTGAACCAGAAACATCTCTATATATCTCTACCAGACTGCAAGAACAACTCAGCAGGTTCACCACCTTTAGGTTTAATATACTCTGTCAATGATCCATAGGGTTCCTTTAAAAATGAAGCAGCATGAAGAACAAACATCTTCAGACTGTAAATGAGCCCACAGAAACATTTCTGAGCTGTGGAGGAGAACCAGCAGGTTTCCATTCACTGGGAAAATCCCAGAGTCCTGAAACATGATGAAATTTCCCAACATGTCTTGAAACAATGAGGTCTCCTGGAGCAACATCACAGCCCAACTACGAGTGTTAATTTATTACTTCAGCTCTGGGACGATGTAAAGCTGAAAGCAGCAGCAGAGGATAATTAATGAAGACAGCTGATTTCATCAGATGAAACTCAGTGACAGCTGAGCTGAGCGTGTCTGGATATTTCCAGGGAAAAAAGATTTCCTGAAAATCACAGGAGCTCGACTGAGGTGACGACGAGACAAACAACAGGAGCTGATTTAACTGAGGCAGCGAGCGCCAGGTTCAGGGGGTGTGTGGGGATATGGACGGCATCTGAGGACAACTGGTGGTCACACACAAACACACACACACACACACACACACCCCGGCAGCAGCTCTCCTGGGTGTGTCATCTGAGGACAACTCTAACACCCTCCTCCCCCTCCTCCTTCCAACCGCTGTAAATGCTATAGACTGAACACACATGTGGCCTCGTCTCTGCAGCGCCGTCTCCTCATCTGAACCCATTCTCCTCTGCCGCATTTCTCTCATCACACACACACACACACACAATAAAGCCCCTCTCAATCGAACTCAATCTCCCACGGCGGAGGCATTAGTCACCGGGTAGAAAATGGCCGTGCACAAGATAAAACACATACACACACACACACACAGAGCAGCAGCAGCAGCTAACCTTTATCAACCTCTGGTCTATAATCTGATGGCGTCACTGGGTATAATGATAGAAGTGTAGGAGAGAGAGAGAGAGAGAGGAGGATGAGAAAGAACCAGGAGGAAAAACAAGGCAGGGAATCAGAGGACGTCAACATCTGGAAACGATGAATCAAAATTTAGTGAAAATTTGAACCAAATATCCTCAGAAATAAAACCTGAGTGAAGCCTTGTTTCCTCCTCCTCCTCCTCCTCCTCCTCCTGTGTGAATATGAGCTGACTGGTTGATGGAGATAAACAGCTGCCATTAAACCACAGAAGAAGAAGATGATTATAGTGTTTTTTTTTGTAGTAATTTAAAATACGTGGATGAAAACACAGAGGATACACAGCAGTGAGTGTGT
Source organism: Lates calcarifer (assembly GCF_001640805.2). NCBI lineage: Eukaryota > Metazoa > Chordata > Actinopteri > Centropomidae > Lates > Lates calcarifer. Next base: position 49,163 of record NW_026115881.1, read on the forward strand.
GTGTGTGTGTGTGTGTGTTGGAGGAAGAATAATCAGTGGGATGGCTGCCAGCGTATGTGTGAACATGTGACTGAGTGTGTGTGTAATGCAGCAGAGAGAGAAAGTAGTCTGAAAGTTCAGATGAGGTGAGGGGCTTTAGAGAGAGTGTGTGTGTGTGTGTGTGTGTGTGTGTGTGTGTGTGTGTGTGAATCCATCAGTGTAGTGTGAAAGAAAAATTTCCTCCCAGGCTTTAAGCTCACTACGCTCTGTGTATGGTGTTATAAGAGACTGTGTGGAGCAGTGTGTTAGCATCCACCTGTTTTTATTCACATTAAAAACAGAGGAAAACATCAGGTCTGTGACATTAAAGCAACATGATGCAGCTATTTACCCTCAAACCAACAGCTTCAGAGTGTTGGCTAACAGAGCTCTGCAGGACTGATGCTCAAACCAGGAAGTCAGTTAGCATGTTAGCATGTTAGCTCTTCCTGTTGTCAGTGTGTTTCTGGTTAAATGTCTGAAATAAGGTCTGTGGTTTTAACACAAGCTCAAGACATTTTCAGGTTTGATTCTCCGACATAAAATGGGTCAGTAAATCCCCCACTCCTGATGTTTGAAGCTTTTACGTGTCTTAAAAAAGGCGGTTGCTAACGAGTGTCTAAATGAGACTACAGAGGTTGTCGGGGACGTTAACATGAAAACCCATCTACTCACCAGTCCACCTTTACAGCCTCGTTGTGTTTCTACTCACGCTCTTTCAAACTCTCACTAACTTTCTAAGAAGAAAGGCTTTTGTAGAAGAGCTCAGAGCTAAATGAAATGACCAGTTGGAAGCTTAGTGGTGGAGACGTTGACGTCATGTGACCGTGGTGTAGTTGGTTTATAGCCTAACATTAGCTTCTTACTTCAAACATCAGAACAGTGGAGTTCATCGAGCTAACACTCGGCTAATGCGTCACTAGTTACACAGGGTAAGAAGAAGCTAACCACTGCTAGCTCTACTGATCCAGATAGGATCGGACAGTATCGGAAAAGAGCGTCAAATTCTGCGCACGCGCTGATTTTAGCACATGTGCAGACCGGATCGTGCTTCCGCGTATGAACCGGAACTTATATTGTATTCTAAGCTAAACACTACACAGCCTTCGCAGAATCAACACAGTTAAAATCAACAGATTAATCACTGGAGCTGCAATGTTTTATATCAAATCAATCAAATATTGATCATGTTTTATCAGACGTCTTCTACACAAACACCTGAGCATTTCACACCTGAGCCTTCACCGGGACCCTACCTGAGTTAACCCACCGTCACTATGATGTCACCGCTATAGGAACCATCAATAACACACAGAAACACAGTTTAACAGAACTCTGCTTCACAGACATGAAGCCAGAACAAAGCGATGCTAAATTAATTTAACTCACCGAAACTGCGGATTCACTGTAAACAAATCAAAATCAGCCTGTGTGGACTTTCTCAGCGCTGAGGAGAATTTAAACTTTCCCGGTGAATCTGAATGGACTTTCATCGTTAGCCTCCACAGCGACAGAAAAGGACTTATTGTTGGACTGAGACTCACAGATAAACCTCTACAACAGAGTCTGAACTCCTCCTTCAGCCACACAGCAGCTGTTACATCTATACTAACGTGTTTTAGCTCGTGCTAGTAGCTACAGACGCTGTTAGCTAGCTCCGCCTCCGTTACGCTCTCTGACGTCCAATCAAATGACACGCGCCTGTTTTTTTGTTTTTGTTTTTTTATGCTTTATCAACAATTTTCTATACAACAATACTGTGTTGCCAGGGGTGTATAAAACATAATATAAAAATGAATATAACAAAAATAATAATAACATTAAATACAAATAATTTAATTTTTAAAAAGTAAGGCGGCTGACTTGGAGCCACCGCTGTGACGACAGCACTTTGTCCTGATTGGCTCAAACCTTCACTGACGCAGATGACGTGTAGTAGTGTTATGTCTCCTGTTATGGTTTTCTATTCCAAAGCTGAAGCAGTAACGTTCCCATAGGTCGTATTTCTTATCCTTCATATTTTACCTCTTCGTCATTTATCACGTGGGAACAGCAGCAGCCAATCAGAGTGCAGGATCCTCCTCCTCTTCATGTATAAACTGCTGAAGCTGAGGGCTGTTGGAGGCGTTACCACTGAGTGCATGAAGGTCAAACAGCAGATGTATTTAAACATGTGAAGCAGCTGTCAGGATGACTGACAAAATGAGAACACGTCTCACCTGGGTCTTCAATATTTTATAAATATTCAATGATGAATTACAGGGGAGGATTTTTCATCCTTAATGAGACACATTATTCAAATTCACTCTTCAAATGACGACTTTTTTTTACAGCAGTTAAGTCTAATTAATCAGTGGAAGGAGCCTGAGGGCTGCAGGTGATCATTTAGAAATAAAATGTATTTTATCCCAGAGAAAACAAACGAATGAATGAAACATTCGTCTGTATTCTGAGGGCTTCTTAAGGTTTTAGGCTCCAGAGGTTTAACAGGCAGCTTCTGGGATCAAACCTGTGAAATGTCCACACAGAGACAGACCTGTTCACAGAGGAAATAAAGGTGTTTGTAGATAAATCAAACCAGTCCAAAGCTGCTGCTGGTCTGTCAGCTGACGTCTCAGCCATGTTGTAAAATGTTGTTTACAGTTCATTCATGTTTCCTGTTTGTGAAGCAGCAGCTGCTGTTTACCTGTGGGAGGAGACAGAAGCTGAGAGGAGGTATTTTACAGCAGAGCTCCTCCTGCAGGAGAAGCTCAGGATAAATACGACGGAGACGTTACGTGAAGAACCACAGTGGTTTTCATTTGATGATTTACTTTATTAAAACAATTCTACATTAAAATACCATTTAACATTATCTAACATGATCCACTTCTCAGGTTCTTTACATCCATGTTAGTGCGATCACTGTTTTAAACTGTCAGTCAGTTATTGTCACCATCAGCTCTGATTCATTAGAACTGAACCTCAGATAAAGACGATTCTCTCAGAATTTACTTCCTCTAAACCTCGTCTGATTTCCATCGACAGCTCTGATTGGTTGTGGCGGCTCAGGTTCAGGTGCTGCTCTTCTGCAGGACTCTGTCCTCCAATCGGGCGTATCGCTTCAACATGTGGTTGTACACCTGGAACACACACACACAGGTAGAAATCGTGAGCATCCTGTCTGTGTTGGTGTCTCTGGTTGGAAACGCTGACTGAGCTGAAGTGTGTGTGGAGCTTGTTCTTCCAGGTTCAGACTCAGACAGGGAGGAAGTGGAGTTAGTTAAAGCAGTATTTACTGATGTGAAGGTGAACGTGGTTACTGCTCTCTCACCGGACGTTCCACCTTTAATCACAGCTACAGCTCTGACAGTCAGGTTTTGGATCAGGTGCAGAAAACATGGTTTAACATTGAATTAGTTTTTGTGGCAGGAGGCGACCGTGATGTTTCAGGATCAAACAGGAGACAAACTCCATTAAAAACAGAGATTTAAAAACCGTCCACGGTACAGATGGAAACCTACAGACGAGTGTTGCTGCTCCGTGTCGCTCTGCTGAGACTCAGCCTCCGTCATGTTGTGCTGCTGGTTCATATTTAATATCCTGTTTTACAGCACAGGGAAGTATAGAGAGAATATTCATTCACCAGCATCTAATCAGAGCTGCACCTTCAGAGCCTGAGTGTGTGAGTGTGTGAGTGTGTGTGTGTGTGTTCATGGACTAGGTGTTTTAGCAGAGCTCATTATTCATTCATGAGCTGTGCTGTTTAATTATGGAGGATGAACATGAGAGAACATCACTTCAGTAAACATACAGCTACATTAGAATAACATGGAACCACAGAGTGTGTGTGTTTGAGAGGGTTCCATTAACACGAGGCTGCTGTGTGTGTGTGTGTGTGTGTGTGTGTGTGTGTGTGTGTGTGTGTGTGTGTGTGTGTGTGTGTGTGTGTGTGTGTGAGACATCGTACTGTAATTATCATAAGAGAAGAAGAGAACTGGACCTTGGTTGATGCTCAACAGTGTGTGAGTTTCTCGCTCCAGTAAACACACGACTGCAGAAAAGCATCAGCAGAGTGTGACTGTGAATCTAAAGACAGACGAGAGTCTGACACGTTAAAGTCACGGCCTCGTGGTCACATGGTCCCAACCTGTTTCTGTTCGTACGACGTCAAATAACAAGCAGAGAACATGAGGATGTTCCAGTGAACTCACAGGAAGCTGAGACTCGTCACGCATTAAACAACAGAAGAAGAAAAATCTGAGTGTTTATCAGCAGACGGTGGAGGTCAGCAGGTGAGGAGGAGCAGACAGTTTCAAATAATTACAGTGACCCCCCCCCCCCCGGGAGGCTGAGGAGTGATTGACAGAACAAAAATAAAAAAGACAGTGAGACTCCATCACCACTCGTCCGACCTTCATCTCCTTTATCATCCCATTCCTTCATCACCTCGCTGCTCTGAGTCAGAGGACAACTCTGTTCCTGTCACTGAGAATCAGTTTCCTCTTCCTCCTCTTCCTCCTCTCCTCCTCCCTTGGTTTTTTTCTTCATGATTCAGTTTTTTCTTCCCTGAATTGTTTTTCTCTTCTCTCTCCTCTTATCTTGGGAATGAAGCGCTGCTTTTTATTCAGCACGTTTCAGCAGCAGACAGATGGAAGAGACGCACTGATATGAAAATGTAAAATTGTGATGAAGAAAAGTCCAAATGAAAAAGGAGCAGACTCAGAGAGAGCAGGAGACTAAAATTAGACTGAAGAAACAAACATGACCTGAATCCAGGAGACTCCTGACGCTGACTGTGTGAACTACGTCTCATTCCTTCTAACACAGGAGCTTCTGTTTTCTGCTGAGACCCATTTAAATGAACGTGAGCTCAGGGAAGAGGAGGATTTATGTTTAAATATTGACAAACTGCTCCTTTAATTTACAGCGTTGAGCAGAGACAGAGACAGAGACCTGCTTCATGTTTGTCCGACCACATCAGAGATAGAAGTCTTAGAGTTGTTGTTGGTCTTTCAAGGTTTCATCTGAGTTTATACAAAGAGTTGGAGGGAAAACACTTCACACAACTTCACACAAAGCTTTGTAAGAAAACTTTCTCAGGTACAAGAAGTACATTTTTTCCTCTGTGGCTCTGTACGTCTGAGCATTAAAACTACAAACAGCAGGACCTGTGTTAATCATCAGTTATTAAAGGTGCAGTGTGGTTTTATTGGTGTATAATCTCCTAAACCTCATCAGTGTTGTGTTGTTCACTAAGAAGGAGCAGTTTCTGTCCTCACAGTCGGCCATGTTTCTACAGGAGCCCAGAACGGACAAACTGCAGGATCCTGAGCAGGAGGAGATGAAGACAACAACTCCCATGATCCCACACTGCCTCATGACATCATTAAACTACAGCTTTAGTTTAATTTAGTCTGCTCCGACTCCAGGTACCAGAGCCAGGTGAGTCTAAAGACCTGATCCAGAACCTGAGACAGGGACAGCAGGTAAAGACTAAAGAGAGGACACATGAGGAGGAGGAAGACACAGCTGGTTGTAAAGGTCTCTCTCTCTCTCTCTCTCTCTCTCTAACAGGCTTCACTGCAATCTCCTTCCTGAGTCTCCTCTGTCCCCATGTGACCTGTGTGTGTGTGAGTGTGTGTGTGTGTGTGTGTGTGTGTGTGACAGGCCTGTCATGTAATTTTCTTCACTGCTGTTCCATAAGGGAACAAGCCATTTAATGAAGAGGCAGTGAGTCATGAAAGTAGGGCAGTGTGTGTGTGTGTGTGTGTGTGTGTGTGTGTGTGTGTGATTGTGTGTATTTGCAGCCATGCGTGTTTAAATGTGTTTCCCTGCATGTGTATGTGTTTGTGTACTTGTTTCAGTGTGTGTCTGTCTCACACACACTGACACAGAGCCAGGCACTAAAACACAGACGACTGTCAGGACTTGATGGTTCAACTCTGAACGAACTAACAAGAACAGACAGACTGAGACCTGAGACTCTGAGACTGAGACTGAGACTCTGAGACTCTGAGACTGAGACTGAACTGAGACTCTGAGACTGAACTGAGACTGAGACTGAGACTGAGACTGAGACTGAGACTGAGACTCTGAGACTGAGACTGAGACTGAGACTCTGAGACTGAGACTGAGACTCTGAGACTGAGACTGAGACTGAGACTGAGACTCTGAGACTGAGACTGAGACTCTGAGACTGAGACTGAGACTGAGACTGAGACTCTGAGACTGAGACTGAGACTCTGAGACTGAGACTGAGACTGAGACTGAGACTCTGAGACTGAGACTCTGAGACTCTGAGACTGAGACTGAGACTCTGAGACTCTGAGACTGAGACTCTGAGACTCTGAGACTGAGACTCTGAGACTGAGACTGAGACTCTGAGACTCTGAGACTGAGACTCTGAGACTGAGACTGAGACTGAGACTCTGAGACTCTGAGACTGAGACTTTGAGACTGAGACTCTGAGACTGAGACTGGAGGAGACTCAGACGAGACGACACTAGTGTTTAGCTGTGACTTAGTGCGTGTACAGTTTGACATGATGCAGAGCAGCAATAATACAGGTCCAACAGATCAATCCATCCAGGCCGACGCCTTCTCAAGGAACTGGACAAAAGTAACTAAGTACATTTACTCTCTGAGCCAGCAGCTGAGGAAGAAGATCAGGTGATGCAGTGGAAAGCTGCAGAGCAGTCTGTCAGGAGTCAGTTTGTAAGGTCAGACATGGTCAGGTTCTGAGTCTGTTGGTCTGACTCGGTGTGTTCTCGTCTGAAACTCAGACCGAAGTCACTTCACTGGTTTTTGAAGCAGCAGAACTGCAGCCCACAGGTCTCTGTCATTAACACTGTCATCTCCACCCACACACACAACACTACACAGCCTCAGAGTGATGAGCCCAGCAAAACGCCAAGACATGAGTGTGTGTGTGTGTGTGTGTGTGTGTGTGTGTGTGTGGGAGGAAGTACCGCGGGGAAATATGTGGCTCCATAAACCAGTAAAACACACACATACACACACAGTGACTAATTTAATAAATGCTAATTATACTGCTGAGGAACAGAGTGTGAGTGTGTGTGTGTGTGTGTGTGTGTGTGTGTGTGTACCTCCTGTGCTGTAGGATGTGGTGTGGCGACAAGTCGTGGTTCAGGTGCTTTCTTCACCACGTCAAAGAAGGAAACTCCAGATTCTGCAACCAGGCCTGAAAACACAGAATCACAGAGTCATTAACCAATCACAGAGCCAGTTAGAGTCGTTAACCAATCAGAGAGCCAGTTAGAGTCATTAACCAATCAGAGAGCCAGTTACAGTCATTAACCAATCAGAGAGCCAGTTAGAGTTGTTAACCAATCAGAGAGCCAGTTACAGTCATTAACCAATCAGAGTCCAGGTGGTTGTTAATCACTCACAGGTCAAGTTTAAATCTGGTAACCAATTAGAGTCAAGAGGTCATCATTAACCAATCAGAGGTCAGATTTAGAGGCTGATAGCTAATTAGCGTCTACAAGTCGTTAACCAATGTGAGCTGTCAGCCAATCAGAAATCATTAGAATATACACACACACACACACACAGGCTGTCTCTGAGGACTCAGTGTCATGACCTCACCCCTGCAAAGGATCATGGGACTGACACACACAGCGGTTTGTTTCTTTTTTTTCCCATGATGCCCTGTGTGTAATTTGCTACCAAGGGGCAAAGTGACCTGCAGAGTCAAACTGTTTTCATCCCGACCTTCTCACACAACAGAGGACACACACACACACACACACACACACACACACACACACACTCTCTCTCTAAATGTATTCATACAGTCGTGGCCTTGTCGACTGTCAACACATCCATATTCATGTTGTGGTATTTACACTGATCCACAGTCACAGTCTCTGCTGTGTGTGTGTGTGTGTGTGTGTGTGTGTGTGTGTGTTATAACCTGAGGACCAGATGAGTTTTACTGATCGTGTGCAGCAGCAGAAAAAGGTGACGACTGTTCACAGGTTCAAGTCCAGTTTCTGTTATTCATCCTGTGTTTGTTTCTTCTCTCTCTCTTTATTCCCTCGTTCCCTCTGTAAACTCTGTCAGTCTGTCATTTCAAAATAAAAGCTCACAGAATAATGATTCTCTTTCTTCTTTTCCTAACAAGTGTTTTTATTTTTCACTCTGTCTTTCCTTCCTTCATCGTCTTTCTTTTCTTCTTTCCACATCTTTCTCTTCCATCTCTGTACAGACTGTTTCAAAGTCGAAGGTGATGGAGGAGCCGTGGAGCCGGGGATCAAACCCCCGACAGCAGAGCACTGGTTGTTGGTTTCTGCTGCAGTGACCTCGTCCTCGTATTAAAGTGTCCGTCTGTCTGAACCTGGACGAGCAGCAGACAGACAGACAGACAGACGCCCTCTCTCTCTGTAACTCTGAGGAAAGGATTGCAGCACTAATGCAACATGAAAGCATCCTCACCCCCCCTCACCCCCCTCACCCTCCTCACCCCCTGGAGGCTGCTGAATGAATGAGCACTGCTTATGAACATCAGGAGGATTGCGTTATGTCTTTTCTGTAGATAATGAAGCTGCAGCTCGGAGACGGACGCTCGGTGAGGAATCAGCCGAGGACGGACGTCACCTCTGCCTCTTCATGTTCCTCATCTGAAGACTCGCTGATGCTCCGTTTACCTGGATGGTCTGCAGCGTTTGGAGACGAGAGCTTCCACCTCAGACTCTCAGAGAGGAGACTGATCAGGGATCAGCTTCAGGGGCTCTTTTCTTTTCTTTGTTCCATCTCTTTCTTTCACCTCTTTCACTAAATTTTCCTTCTTTCCTTTTTTTAAAATCACAATAATCTGGAGATATGATTAAGACAGAAGCTGAGCTGCAGTACTGTTGTAGTATCAGTAATATCAGTGGTAGTACTGTGAGTGTGTTACCGTGCAGAGCTCTGTAGGCTGATCCCAGACAGGTGGAGTTGGACAGATCGATGGTGTAGACCGGAGCGTTGAACACATCAGACAGAACCTGACACACACAGACGAGGAGGATTTCCTCTGTGAATCTGCTCCACATCAACAATTCATCAACCGAACAGAGAGCGGAGCGACGGGAAACTTCAGCAGATCAAAGAGTCAAAAGGTTCTGAAAGGAACGGATCGATTAAAGGAACAGGCCTCAGGTGAGTCCTCAGACTCCTCAGCACAGAGCCACTGATAAAACTCTACATGTACAGGAGGCAGTGAACACAACGTTTCAGAATGAGGACAGGTGAGGACAGGTGAGGACAGGTGATGACAGGTGAGGACAGGTGAGGACAGATGAGGTCAGGTGAGGACAGGTGAGGACAGGTAAGGACAGATGAGGTCAGGTGAGGACAGGTGAGGACAGGTGATGACAGGTAAGGACAGGTGAGGACAGGTGAGGTCAGGTAAAGTCAGGTAGACTCACCTGCAGAATCTCTTTATTAGATGAAGCTCCTCCTGTGGCCAGCACTCTGGTTCCTGGAACTGAAAGCACCGACAGTCAGAGCTCACACCTGTTTGAACACCTCATCACATCAGGTGGATGTGTGTCACATGACCTGGACCCAGGTAAAGGACAGGAGAGCAACGTGTTCTTACTGATGGAGTATCCCAGCCTCTCAGCATGGAGCCTCCTGGACAGAAACTGACCCTCCACCAGAGCCCGGACCTCCACCTGAGGACTGACTGAGGACACCTGCAGGACCAGGACCAGAGGGGACAGGTGAGACCAGGGGGAGGCAGGTGAGACAGGTAGGAGATGGAGGTTAGAGTCTGACCTCGGTGTCGTCCGGGTCGAAGCGATGAACTCCCACTGCAGGAGGAGTGATCTCCATGGTGTCAAAATAAAAGCCTGGAAACACAGAGAGGAAGCAGTGAGAGGGAGGGAGGGGGGAGGAGGGAAGGAAAGGAGGGGAGGAGGGAAGGAAGAAAAAGTGATGGGAGAGGAGGTAAAGAAGGAAGGAAGAGGAAAGAAAAGGAAGGAAGAAGGAAAAGGAAGTTGAGCTTCACCGATGTTTCCGTTGTTTCCGAGCGGCGTTTCCCTCAGAGCGGCCGAGAAAACTTCCCATGATCCTCCGGTGCACTCGTTCCTGACACGTTCCCTGGTCAGAGAGCCGTTCTTAAAGCTGAGGATGAAACAGGTGAGGAGTTTCACTCAGCTCTGACGTGTCGGTACTCGAGTAAAAGTACTTAGTTACTCTGAGACAAACAGGAGCAGAGGAGGAAACTGATCCTGAGGCTGCAGCTTCTTCCTCTGTGGTGTTGAAAGAGTGAATCAATAAACCGGTTGGGGGGGGGGGGTCAGCCTGCAGGTGAAACCATTCATCTGAGTCCACCTCTCTCTCTCATCCATCTGTCCCTCCCTCTCTTTCTTTCTTTCTCTTTTCTTCCTCCAGCTCTCCTCACCTTCTCACTGACAGAGATAAACACAGCTAGGCTAGCTGTTCCCCCTGTTTCCAGTCTTTATGCTAAGCTAAGCTAAGCTAACCAGCTGCTGGACGACCTCCTGTGTTTTTATTTCTCAGCTCTGTGTGTGTGTGTGTGTGTGTGTGTGTGTGTGTGTGTGTGTGTGTGTGTGTGTACCACAGCAGAGCCATGTACTCCTGCCAGTCGACAGGGTTACAGAAGACGTGACCCTCCAGAGCCGGGCGAGGCTGCTGGATCCACAGGAAGACTGTATCACTGGTCCCCAGACTCACCTGCACACACACACACACACACACAGTGTTGACAGTGGATAACACACAGATTTAAAGAGTGTGTGTGGGTGTGAACTCACAGCGATGTCTCCCTGCTGCAGCCTCATTCCTGCCAGAGACGCTGAGACACAGAGACAGGAAACAGGTTTTATCTTCTGTTTCTCTTCAACACAAACTCTACGACAGATGAAGGATGAGACTCTGCTGCTGTTCACACACTCCTTTAATGAGACTGTGTTTTAGTTTAGAGTGGACAGACGTCTGTAGTAAAGATCTTTCTGAACTTTCTGCAGCTGAGAATCAGATGTTTGAGAAGGAAAACTGACTTCATCTGACAGAACAACAGCACCACCATGTGTTCATTTAACAGAACTACAGCAGATTCATGTCCTGTGAGTCTGTCCGTCTGTCTATCTGCAGCTTAAAAACAAACTGGTCTCAGACGGTTTCGTTCATTATTTCTCTGCTCTGAGAACAGTGATGGTTCATTCATTAAATCTCAGTATCTGACCTGGGTTGTCTCCAGTGAAAGCCACCACTCTGCAGCTCTCAGAGAAACCACATCGACGCACAAAGTAGGAGGAGACAGGACCCTGCAGGACAGAGAGGAGCAGTCACACCTGAGTCCAGTACAGACCAGTACAGACCAGTGTGGACCAGTCTTACCAGGACGGATGTGGGGGGCAGTGGAGCTCCCAGCAGTCGGTCCAGATGTGGAGCGGTGGCTTCCAGGCAGATCTCAGACCAGGTTCTGCTCCTGATGTCCAGCAGATTCATCCCCGAACCTGAACAATCGATCGACCAGTTCATCAATCAGAAAGATTCTCTGATCGATGTCAAAATAAACGAGTGAAGTCTGGTTGGTACCGTCGCTGTAGTCGATGGCAGCGTAACCGCCGAGGAAGAGAGACGCCGCAAAACTGCTGACCAGTGAGATCCTCTGAAACCAAACACATCAGCCCATCAGAAACATGCAGCGACGTGCTGGGGTCAAAGGTCACAGTGATGCTCTGGAGGCTGACCTCAGTGTCCTGGAACTCCTCCGGCCGGTTCTGCCGCAGTTTGGCGATCTGGTTTCCTGTGAAACGCTGCGGAAAAACACACGGATTCATCCTTTAAATCTCCTGTCAAGGACTTCTCTGATACACAGACAGGGAGACAGACAGAGAGACAGATAGGGGGACAGACAGGGGGACAGACAGGGGGACCTCGTAGGCTCTGGATCCGGTGATCTCTGCCAGTCTCAGAGCTCCTCCTGCTGCTGCCTGCAGGTCCTGACACTGCTGACTGCTGCTGGAGTCCATCCACACCGGAGAGTCCGACACCGAGAAGCTGCCCTGTCAACACAACAGAGCACGTCAACACACACCAGCACATCTCATATTAACACACACACACACACACACACACACACACACACAGACCTGCAGCTGCTGGTACAGACTCTGGTCCGGGTCGAGCTGGTTCAGAGTCTCAGACGCTCCTCTTCTCCAGTACACGCTGCCATGTTGCTGAGAGAGACGCAGTCAAATGTTCAGATGCTGTTTCTCCACCAAACTCCATTCACTTTTCTCTAAATTTTACTGGAGTCTGTTCATATGTTTTTACACTCTGCTGCTAAAGATGAGAAACAAGGTTCAGTTTGTAGCAGCAGGTGAAGGTGGAGTGTCGGCTATGCTACGTGGCCTAATGTCCCTGAACGCACCACAAACAACACCAGATCTGCACATTACTCAAACTCTGTTCTTCAGACGTTAAAAATGTTCCTGAAATATAAATCAGAGTCTGGATCTGCTTCAACACACAGTGATGGAGCATCATGTGATTAATGAGGCTGAATATTTTCACTCATGAATATACTGAACTAATGAGGAAGAAAAATGAGCATCTCTCCACCAAACTCCATTCACTTTTCTGTGGATTTAATGAAACAAAGTTCAGTTAGTAAAACAGGTAAAGTTGTAACATCAGGTGATGCTGTCTCTCTCCCTCAGGTGTGAAGGTGTCTCACCTGGCCGCTGCCTGACAGCGCTCTGACTCTGGAGAAGTCAAACTCCGCCCTCCTCATCTTGTCCAACAGCAGGTCCAGAGCCTGAGGACAGACACAAACAAACGACCAATCACAGGGTGCGTTCGTTTCACGGCGGGTGGAGACACTGAACGAGGTTTTGTTGTTTTGTTCAAACCTGCTGAGCCAGAAAATATGAGTTGTCAGGGGTCAAAGGTCAGAGGTCAGCTGACCCCCCCTCAGTGAGTTAATACCTAAACTGAGGAGTTAGTGATGAAGAGAAAACTCCTCCATCATCATGACGGGGACTGAGTCTCACCTTGACCCACATCAGAACAGGAGAGGTGACGGTCAGTCTGTCGGCGTGGAGCTGGACCCCCCCCTGAGTCCTGCAGACACCAGGAACACAGGCCTTCACAATAAAATACCTCAACAACATGGAGAACACACTTACCAAAATAAAAGCACAGTTGTCACCGTCACCTGAACTCAGGCAGCTCCGAGTCAAACAGGACGTGGTTCTGATGGACCACGTTCAGGTCTCCATCAATCGCCACCACCTTCAGCTTCAGGGACACACAGTGGGGGGGGGGGGGGGGGGGGGGGGGGAGTTAATACAGACATGAAACCCTCCTCTGTACAAACCTCAGACCAGAGACCAGAGTAAACCTGGACCAGGATCCACTGAGGAGAGAAAACTCTGGACACACAAATCAGACGGCTACCACTGAACCTGGACTAGGACCCTGGACCGGGACTCTGGTTTACAGTGGTGAACCAGACTCCGCTCACAGTCTGATCGAGTTTCTAACACGTCCTCAGTCAGTACCGGGTCCAGAGTCCACCAGAGTCCAGGACTCAGACCGACTCACTTTAAACTCTTTCTCTCTCGCGCGCGCGCTGCTTCTTCCGCCACTACTCGACGTAAAGCACGTCACGTGGCAGGCGGATGTCGGACAGGTGAGACGCTGTTTACCTGCTGCGTGCTGAAGTCGAAGCCCAGGTAGAACGAGTCCTGAGCGGCCGCCATGAGGAGAACACACCGGTCACTGACACGCACACCGAGGAGGGGGGGCGGGTAAAGATTTAAAGAGACACACACGCTCTGACGTCACGTTCTGAGCCTGCGCAGAGGGGCAAAGGAAGTCTGCGGGAACATACAAAATAAGAGCATGAAATAAATAAAAAATAAAAAAGAGTTAAAACTGGAGAATGGAGGAATGAACTGGTCTGACCTGATTTAAACTGGGATGTACTGGAGTGTAGACGTCCCCTCAGTCAGTCAGTCAGTCAGTCAGTCAGTCAGTCAGTCAGTCTCTCAGTCTCTCAGTCAGTCCTCAGTCAGTCTCTCAGTCAGTCTCTCAGTCTCTCAGTCAGTCTCTCAGTCAGTCAGTCTCTCAGTCAGTCAGTCAGTCAGTCAGTCAGTCTCTCAGTCAGTCTCTCAGTCAGTCAGTCAGTCAGTCCAGTCAGTCAGTCAGTCAGTCAGTCATCAGTCAGTCAGTCAGTCTCTCAGTCCAGTCAGTCAGTCAGTCTCAGTCAGTCAGTCGTCTCCAGTCAGTCAGTCAGTCAGTCAGTCAGTCTCAGTCCTCAGTCAGTCAGTCAGTCAGTCTCCTCAGTCTCAGTCAGTCAGTCCAGTCAGTCAGTCAGTCTCTCAGTCAGTCAGTCAGTCTCTCAGTCAGTCAGTCAGTCAGTCAGTCAGTCTCTCCAGTCAGTCAGTCTCTCAGTCAGTCAGTCCAGTCAGTCAGTCAGTCAGTCAGTCCAGTCAGTCTCTCAGTCAGTCAGTCTCTCAGTCAGTCCAGTCAGTCAGTCAGTCAGTCTCTCAGTCCAGTCAGTCAGTCTCTCCAGTCAGTCAGTCTCTCAGTCAGTCAGTCAGTCAGTCTCTCAGTCAGTCAGTCAGTCTCTCAGTCAGTCTCTCAGTCAGTCTCTCAGTCAGTCCAGTCAGTCAGTCAGTCAGTCTCTCAGTCAGTCAGTCAGTCAGTCAGTCAGTCTCTCAGTCAGTCAGTCAGTCAGTCAGTCAGTCTCTCAGTCAGTCTCTCAGTCCAGTCAGTCAGTCAGTCCAGTCTCTCAGTCAGTCAGTCAGTCAGTCTCTCAGTCAGTCAGTCAGTCAGTCAGTCTGTATTCCAGTGTCCGTCCTCTCAGTGTGAACAGTGAACAGTGAGCGTCTGTTTGTTCTTCCCTCAGGTCAAACAAGCTGATGTGATTGTGTGAACAGGAAGGTCAACGCAGCACATTGTCCTTCACTGTTTACACACCAATCAAAGTCAGAGAATAATACGCTGCCGTGTGTGTGTGTGTGTGTGTGAGTTAGTTCCTCCTGTACAGGTTTCACTCCGTCTGGATCTGCTCTGATCGACTGTAGGAGCAGGTTTTGTCTTGTCGGAGCTTCCTGACGGGTTTTAAACGCACCGTCTGCTGACAGCTGGGTTCACTGAAACACCTGCAGCAGGTGTGTCGCTGCTGATGCCAACAGGATGTCCTGCTCCTCCTGCTCCTGCTGCTGCTGTGAGAGTCCCAGTGGAGAGCTGCTGCAGGGTAAAACGCACACACACACACACACACACACACACACACAGTCAGGATGTTTGTGAGCAGAGACAGTGTTAGTGAACAGGTGACTCAGGTAAATATCACATCAGCTGGTTTGTAACAAGGTGTTTGATGCACTGATGCTTTTAGATCGATGGATGAATCTCAGTCCTCCAGACGTCCTCCCTCGACTGCTCACCTGACACACCCACAGGTGATCAGTTACTCACCTGTCACTGAGCTCAGGTGGGAAACCTGAACACAGAACAAAGACCTGAAATCTCTCCAGGAAAAACTTTACAGTTTACAGTTTTTGTTGGACGTGAACCAGGTGGTCTCAGGTCTGAACGGTCTGGATCATTTTCCTGTCCACAGTGAAAACTGAGAGACTGAGTGTGGACATCAGAGTTTAAACTGAGCAGCTGAGGATCTTTATTTTATTCAGTCACAACTTTTCATCAGTTTTTCTTTTTTCCTTTGGTTTTTAAAAATGAGGATGATTAAAAGGTTAAAAATGTTTGAATGTGTTGATCTGATCTGAGTGTGGTGTCTCCTGCAGGGATCAGGAAGAAGGAGCAGCTGGTCAGAGAGGAGGAGGAGGAGCAGGAGGAGGAAACAGGGGGAGGAGGAAGAGGAGGAGGAGAGGAAGAGGAGAGCAGGAGGAACATGGACATCTCTCTGCTCAGAGAACAGTACCGGAGCAGCAGAGACAGACAGAGGAGACACACTCAGGTGCTTCTGTTCCGGAGAGGTGAGAGGTTTGTTTACCTGTCTCGTGCCGCCGCTTTGAGAGTCAGTCAGACCGGAAACGGATTGGTTTTCGAAATAAAAGCAGGAGGCGGTGGAGTGTGTTGAGAGAAACCCGCAGTTCACCCGATTAGATGTCGGTTTGAAACTTCGTAAAATGCGTTTGTTTCTCTGTTCAGGAACACGACAAGCTAACCGACACGGAACACACACTTCCTGTTGCAGATTTCACAATAAAAGCACGGTAGACGTTTGTCTAATAATCAATAATCTGCAGCTTTGATTGGATCGATCGTTTTTCTCTGCAGTGTCAGAGGAGCTGTCAGACGCCATCAGCATCATCCCCGTCACTCAGGGTTTGACGTCACCGCCTCCGGCCCCGACCTTCGACCCCGACCCGTCGACCTTTGACCCCTGGCACCTCCACCTGGGCCTCCACCGGCGCTCCTGCCCCGGCGTCAGCGTCCAGCTCCCGGGCTCCTCCCCGGAGACAAACAGCAGCGTCCACAGTTCGTCCAGGTGAGTTAGTGATGCTACAGGAGGGTTTCACCTGTGCTGCAGGTGTGACTCACCTGACTGCAGCTCAGACAGGTGAAGTTCTCAGCCTCCGTCAGCTCCTCCTCTCTGGTTTATTTACAGGCGTCCGTCGTCTTCGTCCTCGGAGTCCAGAGGAACGTCTCCCTGCAGCTCCTTCAACAGCACCACAGAAGAAGACCTCCGAGCAGGGGGGTCCAGAGCAGATCCTCCTGAGGATTCTCAGGAGAGCTCGGCCCCCGGCTCCCTGACCAGCTCTGAGGGAAGCTCCACCCCCGTCGCCTCGGCCGCCGGCTCACAGGAAGACCTGAAGGAGAGCCGGTCTACAGATGTAAAAACCAGTGCTTCAGTGAGGAGGGGATCCAGGAAGTTCTCGGCCCCGGGCCTCAGGTTCACCAGGCAGCTGAGCGTAGGGGGGGTGGGCTCGTCCTCAGGGGTCCACCACAACCAGGACTACTACCCGTTCCCCAACAGGAAGACCCCGAGGATCTCTGAGGCCGCCAGGAGGCTGGGGATGTACTCGTCCTTCTGAGCTTAACTGAAGGGGAAATAAATGACGTTCCTGTCTCCTGGGTCCTGGTCCTGGTCCTGGTCTCAGTTTTACCTGATCACCTGCTCCTTCTCTGACGTCGGGGACTGAGGTGAAGTCGCTCGTTCACAGGAAACGAGTCGTCGGCTCAGATCAGATCAGATCAGATCAGTGTGAACCAGGAAACATTTCATGTTTAAAGATTCACTAAAGAAATAAAGAATCATGAAAATAAAGTCTGTGTGTCTGTATGAGAGAGAGAGCACAGACCTCAGTGCATCATGGGAAATCCCCTGATGCACTGAGGTCTATAGCAGCAGAACCAGGTTCAGGTTCAGGACTCGACGTTTCACACAAAAAAACTCAACCCAAACCTTCATTTTCTTTATTGGCTCCATCAACATGAGACACATGGAAACTCGACTCCAGACCAACGTTTAGCTGCTGCTCACAAACACAACACAGGACGACTGTGGTCAGAACAACTCGGTTTAAAGCAGCAGCTTCCTTTGGTTCATCAATCAAACAGTCAAACCTGAAGAGAGCTGAGGCCTCCAACTGATGATTTCATTTAGAGAAATTTAAATGATTACAAATTAAATTCTGCGTTAGTTTTGCATCTTAAAGCCTCCGTACATGAGTGAGCTGCTTTTCTCAAACGGAACATTTTTCATGTTTAAAACCTTTTGAACCTAAATCAACTTGTCAGTATCAGAAATGAAAAGTGAGCAGCTTCACTTTTAGACACGTTTTCAAAGTAAAGTTTTATCTCCGCTGATAAAAATCTGAAAAGAATAATTAGACGTTTTCCACTCGTGTTTCTGTGTGAGGACGGTGATGAAGAGGAAACCTGACTCTGAGGGGAAGTCCTCTCTGCTTTGGCACTTTACTGAGCCTGCACCTCAAAGACTGAACAACAGAGGACAGGTGAAGTGTGTGTGTGTGTGTGCGTCACACGGTGTGTGTGGACCCTCGGCTCAGGTAGGTCTTGATGGTGTCGATGAGCTCGCTCTCCTCCTCCAGCGTCAGGTCGAGATAATCCTCCTCGTGGTGAGAGATGTCCTCCAGCACCTCGCTCACCAGCTCCTCGTCCTCTGCAACAGCAAACAGCCTTCAGCTCATCCACACACACTCTGTCCACCTGAGGCTCTGACACCTGTCTCACCTGTCTCACCTGTCTCACCTGTCTCACCTGTGGAGTTGGAGGAGGTGGTGGGCTCCTCTGAGGAGGGGGAGGTGGAGGAGGAGGTGGGGGTGGAGGTGGAGGTGGAGGGCGGGGACAGGACGCCCTGGTTGTCCAGCAGCAGCTGAGTGGCCGACTGGACGTCTCCACCCGTCAGTCGGAGAGCCTCCTCAGACGCCTCGCGCTCGAAACCCAGGTACAACAACTGAGGAGACACAGAGAGAAAACCTCAGCTGCTCCACCTGTGCTCCACCTGTGCTGTCTGAGCTGGACTCAGTAGAACACATTGACTTAGGTGCTGTACCTGCTCCACCTTCTCTGGACTCCACCCTCCCTCTGTGTTGTTGTTGGTGGCCTGAGCAGCCTGACTGGAGTCCTGGAGGATCTGAGACAGAACAGCATCAGAGGAACGAGTCAGTGAAGAGGCAGCAGATCGTTTACTGTTAGTGTAATCTCAGGGAGTATCTGCAGTATTTTCAGCTGTAATCTCAGGGAGTATCTGCAGTATTTTCAGGTGTAATCTCAGGGAGTATCTGCAGTATTTTCAGCTGTAATCTCAGGGAGTATCTGCAGTATTTTCAGATGTAATCTCAGGGAGTATCTGCAGTATTTTCAGCTGTAATCTCAGGGAGTATCTGCAGTATTTTCAGCTGTAATCTCAGGGAGTATCTGCAGTATTTTCAGATGTAATCTCAGGGAGTATCTGCAGTATTTTCAGCTGTAATCTCAGGGAGTATCTGCAGTATTTTCAGCTGTAATCTCAGGGAGTATCTGCAGTATTTTCAGCTGTAATCTCAGGGAGTATCTGCAGTATTTTCAGCTGTAATCTCAGGAGTATCTGCAGTATTTTCAGCTGTAATCTCAGGTAATCTGTGGGGGTCTGACCTGGCAGGCTCTGTTGACGTCTCCGTCAGCGCGGTGCAGAGCTCTGGCGGCGTCTCTCCTGGAGAATCCCAGCTCTGTGAGGACGGTGATGTCCTCCATCCTCCTCCTCCTCTTCTGCCTCTCCCTCTGCTTCAGCTCCTCTCTCTCCTACAAACACATGGTCACAAAGTTAAACCCAGCGAGCGCAGAGATCTGGACCCACATCAGGTCCAGGACGAAGCAGAGACGGAGCGTCACCTGTCTGCGGCTGCTGATGTGGAAGGCGGCCTCCTGCAGGTCTCCCTGACAGGCTCTGAGTCCGAGCCGGGCCTCTCTTTCAGTGAAACCCAGAGTCATCAGCTGAGCCATTTTCTCTGAGTCCAGACACAGACGGCTGTACAGAGACTCCACCTGAACACACAACAACCACGTCAGGTGTCTGTCAGCTGCAGCAGCTCCTCTCACACCTGACACACTGAACTCACCTTGGACAGCTGCTGCCGGGCCTGAGAGTCGTTTCCCTCGAGGAAGGAGAGGAGACTCTGCAGGAGGTAGAGCCGCAGGAACAACACCTCCTCTCTGCCTGTGTTACCCTGACAACACACACACACACACACACACACACACCATGAACCGTTTGATTCACACACAGAGGAGCATCTGATCAGGACAGGTCAGTGGATGTGTCACCTTGATCATGAGCAGCCTCTGCTGCTGTTCTCCGTAACACTGCAGGAAGCAGTCCTCGGCTCTCTGCAGCCGACTCCGGCCGTCGTCCAGACACGACAGAGCCTCCAGAGCTCGGTAACACCACACGATGTCCAGCTGCAGGACGGCGTAGTTATCCACCGAGCTGAGCAGCGCCGAGTCGCACTTACTGAAACACACACACACACATTTACACAGCGCGTCGTCATGTTCTACTGCTGCTGAACAGACTCCAGCTGCTCCACAGATGTTCCTATGTGGAGGAAAAAACAGGAAGTATCTGCAGCTCGGTGACCTCTGACACCTGCTGATGTCAGAGGTGAGGTCAGGAGCGCGTACCTGAACTGCTGGTCGGCCTGCAGCAGGTGACACAGAGCGTTGTCGTACTGCTTCCTCTTCATCAGAGAGCGACCTTTCTCATGGAAACCCATGGCCAGGATCAGAGCCTGACACACACACACACACACACACTCTGATGAGTCATCATCAGTGAGTAAAACCTAAATCAGCTGCTCAGTGATTGGTTCTTCTTCCTCCCACCTTCCTCTCCTGGTGGGGGATCTTCAGAGGGTTTCCCTTCTGGTCTGCGATCTCCAGGAACGGCGTGGTGTCAGGGTCCTCGCTGCCGTCTGACAAACAGCAGAGACATGGAGCACAGGTTAGCTTAGCTTAGCATAAAGAGCAGAGACTTTTACTGTGGAAAAATCAGCAGGAAGTGTAGAGTCACCTCCACAGCAGCTTAACATCAGTCAGGAAACAGTAAAGAGGGATTAAGAGGATGGAGATGGTCTGAGAGGAGAACGTGACTGACGCCTTTAAAGACTAAAGACCAGACTGCAGAGGTGTCTCAGAACTTTCTGATCACACCCTTTAACAGTGGAAATAATGGCTGGAGACCACACACAGACCAGGTCTGGAGTACCTCTCTCTGACAGGATCTGGAAACCTTTCTGGGTCCTCTGGAGACTCTCGTTCTGCTCCTTCTTCTTCTGCTCCTCCTCGCTCATCTGCTGCTTCAGCTCGGCGTCGCTCACCTTCAGCACCATCACCTTACTGTGGTTCTTCACGCCCTGCTCGTCCAGACGCTGGTCTGAGACAAACAAAACACTCAGGTTCCTGTCCATCCACTCACTGATTTGAGGACCAGCTGTGTGTTCCAGCGCTTCACCTGCAGGACGTGTGAACTCACCTACAGACAGAGTTTTCCCGTTCAGGATCAGTTTGATGTACCTGAGGCCGTACTCGTCTCCGATCCTGCAGCAGAGACACCAACAAAGAGTGTGAGAGGAGAAAGGACACGAGAGCTGCAGAGACCAGAGTGAGCGTACCTGTCCACCACCTCCTGAACCGACACGTCCAGCCTCGTCTCCAGGAAGCTCTTCTTCGACTTTGGATCCTGAAAACAAACACACGTCAGCTCTTGTGCTGTCACAGGTGAGGCTCAGGTAACAGGTGGAGACAGAGGACGAAGAAGAAGAAGAAGCTGTCAGTCTGTCACCTGTCTTTCTCCGGTCAGTCACCTGTCTTTCTCCGGTCAGTCACTTGTCTTTCTCCGGTCAGTCTCCTGTCAGTCACCTGTCTTTCACCTGTCTTTCTCCGGTCAGTCACCTGTCTTCCTCCTGTCAGTCTCCTGTCTTTCTCCGGTCAGTCTCCTGTCAGTCACCTGTCTTCCTCCTGTCAGTCACCTGTCTTTCTCCGGTCAGTCACCTGTCTTCCTCCTGTCAGTCTCCTGTCTTTCTCCGGTCAGTCACCTGTCTTCCTCCGGTCAGTCACCTGTCTTTCACCTGTGCGTCTACCTTCCTGCTGTCTCTGGGCAGCAGCAGCTCCAGCGTGGCCACGTTGGTCTCTCTGTACGTCTTGTTTCCTTTCCCTCTCTTCACCGTCTGAGCTCTGATGGACTCCAGAGCGCCCCCCACCTCCGTCACCGACAGACCCAGCTGGGGGGCGTAGCGCTCCGCCAGCTCCTGATGTTAGAGAAACACAGTTAGCAGAGCAGCGTGTGCAGCGATGATACAGCAGAAGGTGTGAGCTCACCTGTATGTGCGGCTGTCCCGGCTGGTTGTCCTCGTCGGTGTACGGGGGGTTCCACAGCTGGATCTTCTCCTGCTTCAGCAGCTTCTTCAGCTTCGCCTCCGTGTTCTGCTCCGCCATCGTCTCTGAAAAACAACCAGAGAGCAGGAGGATGAAGGAGAAAGTGAAAGTGGTTGCTGGTGGAATTCCCCTGCTTTTTATTTCCTGCTGAGTCACTACTGCTGAACTTTAACCAGCTGCACTAAAAGGATCCAGAGCTGCTGATCCCTGTGTCTCTTTAAGAGAGAACCTTTGGAGCAAGGACGGTATCACCACCAGACTCCATAGAGAAAAACAGGGATTTAACCAGGAGCTGCTGGAATACCACTGCCTCCATCTGTTAGTGTGTCTGTGTTACTGTGTGGTACTTTTACTTCACACAGTAACACAGACACACTAACAGATGGAGGCAGTGGTATTCCAGCAGCTCCTGGTTAAATCCCTGTTTTTCTCTATGGAGTCTGGTAGAGATATATAGAGATGTTTATTGATCAGTTGATTTATGTGAGTAACTGTATCTATCAGATAAAAGAAGTGCAGTAAAGAGTATAAATGTAGTGTAACGTAGCAGAAAATGAACATAGGTCAGGTCAGTTTTAAAGGTGAAAGGTTGTCAGATGCATTGTGGGAGATGTAGGACCCAGTGTAGTTAAAATCAGCTTCGCTCCAGAAAACAGTGAATGTTTGATTTCTGAGGTTTGACGAAGCTTCATCCCAACAGACAGTGAACCACAGAGAACTACGATGATCACTGACACTGAGTGAAGGAAGCGGAGACTTGAATAAACAGTTGTTAACCACAGCAGCAGGTTCAGCGCCAGTGAAACGCAGTTAGTCTGATTCAGACGAACATCTGCTGCCAGGTCAAACTTAGCTGCTAGCTTCAAACACAGATGGTTTCTGTTCGTCCTCCTTCAGTCCACCGATGTTCAATGTTCCTGTGAGTTACCTGGATGTCAGAGGACACGGGGACAAACAGCTCCGCGCTGTGAAACGTCTGTAAAAGCTCCGGTAACCGTCTGCTGCTTCTTCAGCTCCGTGATGTTGTTGTTGTGGGTTTGTCGTTTCCGGGAAGGAGGTGACGACAGAGAAGAGGAGGTCTCACTTCGAGCACGTTTCACGATCCGGTTTAACGTAACCGACGTCTGACGAAGACACGAGAGAAGCTCGGCGTCTCTGAAGAATAGACGATCTTTGATCTGCTACGGCGCCGCACGAGGGTCAAACGTCCTGATGATTTTATAATAAAGTTCGACCAAACGACACAAAGCAATGAAATTAAATAAATAAATAAAATAAACAGAGTAATAAAATAATGTTTTACCACCTAAATAATTAGAATTATTTTATTACCGAGAGTAAAATAAAATTAAACATAAAATAAAATGAGCAACACAACGAAGACTGATAAAACAAAACAAAAAACTTGGTCAAATTACAGAAAAAAAGAACAAACACAACAAACCAATAAAACTCATTAAAGTTAATACAGCAGTAATCTGTTACAGTACTTAGTTACTCTAGTTACTCAGCTCAGCTCTGGTGTGTTTAAAGAAGTCAATCCGTCAGTGTTCAGCAGAGCTCACCTGCTGCATGGAGGCAGACAGGTAATAAAACACCTTGTTAAAATGGGACTTATTCTGATTTATGATCAAAGTAAAGACACAGAGATTATATAAACTCACTGGAAGCTTCATGAGGAAAGTTCTGTGGTAAAAACCAGTTTTATCTGAGGAGTGATGTCACAGTTGGAGGCGTGGTCACAGAGCTCTCTGCCAATCAGGACTCACTCCTCCTCCTCTGTCTCAGAACAAGAAATCATTTTCTCATCAGACTCTAAATGATTTAAGGTGAAAATCCTGAGGACAAATCTCATCTTCACCTTTAACCATGATCAGTTACAACATCAAACAAGATGATATATGAAACTGAATGATGCTGTTACTGATGAGAGAGAAACTACAGACCTGATCATTTATCAGCAGATCAATGAATGAATGATAATAAACTAAAAACATGTGCATGATGCTGAATTAGACAGACGACAGTATGTTCCATTATAAGAACTAAATTAAATCTTATATTACATCTTTCAGCGTGTTACAGAGATTCAGATTTGAAACAAATGACCTGAAAATATTTGCTTTACTTGATAAAATGTAAATATCAAAAACAGTAAATGAGAATATGATCAATGCTCCACATCAGTGTTTGTTGTTGAGTTCACTGATCTCTGAGGAATATGATGAGCTGTATGAGGCTGTTCTCAGACCACAGACACAGCAGACAAACACTTTCTGAATGTTCTGTAACCAGGAGGAGGAGGAGGAGGAGAAGGAGGAAGAGGAGGAGGAGTGTGAGTGTGTCTGCAGTGACTGTGTAGAAGGACAGAGCAGCAGCAGAGTCCAGATACACTGATGATCCTCTGTCAGATCCAGAGGAACACACAGGGATGATGGTGGACTGGACTCTGTGTCTGACAGTGGAGCTGTTCTCAGATCAGTTCAGACTGCAGCACTGAGAGTCATCTCCACTTCCTCTGATTTCTCTGTCAGTCACTGCTGGAAGAAGCTCTCCTCTCCACTCTACCTCCCAGTAACATGGACCAGACACAGACTCTCACCTTGATGACTCAGCACTTTATTTCCTGTTGAAATGAGACAACAAACAGTGTCAGATCAGATCTGCTGCTTCCACAGTTTGATGAATGAGGACCACTGTCTCTGTACATGCTGTGAGGCTGTCAGCTGGAATCCAGCTTTATTTCCTCAACACATCAACACAACAACAACAGTCGTCTTCACATCAACTCAAACACATCATCACAACCAGCTTCTGGCTGATCTGATTGGCTGACTGTTCTCTGTCTCTCTGTCTTTCTGTCCAATCCTGAAGCCTGTCACCATTCTCCTCTCACAGCTTCACTGAGGAAAGCAGCCACTGAGAAGGTCCCAGCTTTACAGGAAACACTGGATCTCTGCTCTGATACTAACTGTGTTTAGGACAATACTGATGGAAGCAGCATGGACTGACTCCAGATACTGACCTCACAGTCTGCAGTCTGTAGTCTGGGTCCTCCACAAGATCTAACAGAGGCTTCAGGTCTGAATCCTTCAGGTCGTTTCTGCTCAGGTCCAGTTCTCTCAGATGGGAGGGGTTGGACTTCAGAGCGGAGACCAGAGAAGAACAGCTGATCTCTGACAGCCCACAGCCTCGAAGCCTGCGCAGAATACAGATAAAAAAAGATGAAATGTATTACATCATCAGCGTGCTAGAAATCATTTTAAGCCTTTGTTTTTTTGAAGACAGACCATCGATAAGAGAGAGATGACAATGGACTAACCCAAGAGTCTCCAGTCTGCAGTTGGTACTATTCAGTCCAAAACACAGCTTCCTCACTCCTAAATCTTTCAACTTGTTTCTGCTCAGGTCCAGTTCTCTCAGATGGGAGGATCCAGACTTCAGAACTGAGGCCAGACAAACACACCTTTCATGTGTGACAGAGCACTTTGACAACCTGCACAAGAGAAGGACGTGAGTTGAAAACAGCATTGCATATTTATATGT
This sequence comes from Lates calcarifer, assembly GCF_001640805.2. Classification (NCBI taxonomy): domain Eukaryota; kingdom Metazoa; phylum Chordata; class Actinopteri; family Centropomidae; genus Lates; species Lates calcarifer. Next base: position 74,603 of record NW_026115881.1, read on the forward strand.
GCAAGTAAGGTGGTAGGGATGTAACTGTATCGTGATGTGACTGATGAAGTGAGCGTTGTGTCCTGAAATAATCTATTACATTTCTGAGTGATCACACTGCGCTGTACGAAATAACTCTGGTGAACAGATCATCTTCATCTTGACACTGAAACAGTGTCTGGAGAGTGGATTCCTCTCTCATCAGGATTTTATTTCTGCAGTTTACATTAAGAAGGAAAAAAATAAGAACTCTAATATCTGTTTTCATTCTTTCTTCATTAAATATATCTTTAGATGTATCTTGAGTGTATTGAACAGTGAGCTCTGTATAGAGTATCAAAACAGCAAACAGATCCCCTACCTCAGAGTCTCCAGTCTACAGTCTGGACTCTGCAGAAAACCACACAGATCCTTCACTCCTGAATCCTGCAGGTCGTTCTCACTCAGGTCCAGTTTTCTCAGATGGGAGGGGTTGGACTTCAGAGCTGAGACCAGAGAAGAACAGCTGATCTCTGACAAACTGCAGTTCTTCAACCTGAATAAAGGACAAATAAAAAGATAACTGGTTTACCTCAACCTGGAGTGCCTCCCATTAATGTGGCTATTGTGGTTCTATGGGTTGTGCTAACTTTGCACTTATCACATCCATTGTTTATACATTTTCATCTTAATATGCAAATTTCGTTCATTTTACGCCATTTGGGGACATAGTATTTGAACATTCTCCTCCTAGTGACTTTCTCATATCAACCTCAAACTCGGTCAGTATACTCTTTGTGATTAAAAGTTATCAAAAGCCCGAGTCATCGTTGAAGGGTGTGGCTGTTACAGCACCTCAACTTTCACCATCAAGTGTGGTCAGGAAAGCCTTTAGACCTTCATGTCTTACTGTGAAAACTGTGAGGTCTGTAGCAGTGTGGAGGATATGATGCTTCTCCATGGAGTGGTAACTTAGGTATTAAATGTCCAATTTGGCCCAAACTTGACGTATTTGATAAGAGTCCCGCCCTGAACACACTTACATGCGTCTTGTTCATGGGAGTAGCAAAATGGCTCAATAGTGTGCCCCAAAATTTTTCAAAAACCCCTTGCCATTAGGCTTAGTTTGTCCCAGGTGGACAAAATTCGGTTTTTGTTGTTGTCAAAGGTTGTGACCTCAAATTTCGAGTCAAATTTCATGTCTGGCCATGAATCAGGAAGCTCATGTAACTCAAAAATATTTTGTCCAATCTGCGCCAAATTTCACAGGTTCAATCCGAGGCCCCTTTAATTTGTAACCAAACAGGCTTGAATTAGTAGTTCTGCTAGCATTAAAACATAATATTAAATTTCTACCTCAGAGTCTCCAGTCTACAGTCTGGACTCTGCAGAAAACCACACAGCTCCTTCACTCCTGAATCCTGCAGCTTGTTGTGACTCAGGTCCAGGTCTCTCAGATGGGAGGGGTTGGACTTCAGAGCTGAGGCCAGAGAAGAACAGCTGGACGGTGTCAATTCGCAGTTATCAAGTCTGTAATTGCAAGATAAATATGGCATCAGACATGTATTAGAGAAACCCTGCTGCTCAGGTAAAAAACACAAAATCAAGACAGTATGAAATAAAACACTAAGTGAACTGACCTCAGAGTCTCCAGTCTACAGTGTGGACTCTCCAGTCCAGCAGAGACCACCTCCACTCCTAGATTCTCCAGATAATTGTCACTCAGGTCAAGTTGTCTGAGGTGGGAGGGGTTTGACTTCAAAGCTGCGGCTATGGTGTTACAGTGTATGACTGACAGTTCACAGCCAGAAAGTCTATGAATACAGATAAAATATGCAATGATCAGTGAATCATAAGAAACCTTTGGCAGATCTGAAAAATCCTAGATGCTAAACTGCACAACATTCTGGAACAGAAATGAAATTTAAATTTAACTTATTTACATAACACAAAAACAATATTAACTACACAAACTCTCTGGCCCCACAAGACTACATCAGCACTTACTGAGCTTTTCTGCAGTTTCTCACTGCTGGAATCAATCGTTGTTTTCCCTTTGTTGATGCTCTGTACTTCTTCAGGTCCAGCTCATCCAGAACCTCCTCTGACATCTGCAGCATGTAGGCCAGAGCTGAGCACTGGATCCCAGAGAGTCTCTGCTCTGATCTGTTCTCTGACTTCAGGAACTCTTGGATCTCCTGATGAACTGAGTGGTCGTTCATCTCCATCAGACAGTGGAAGATGTTGATGCTTCTGTCAGGAGAGATGTCATATGTGTCCATCCTCTTCAGGTTGTTGATGACTCTCTGGATGATTTCTGGACTGTTCTCTGTCTGACCCAGCAGACCTCCTAAGAGTCTCTGGTTGGACTCCAGAGAGAGGCCATGAAGGAAGCGAACAAACAGGTCCAGGTGGCCATTTTTACTTTGAAGAGATTTTTCCATGGCTCCCCTCAGGAAATTATTTATGGATGAGTAATGGTCAGTGTCCATGTCATCTTCAATGAATGAATCATCAGAATCGCTATCTTCCAGGAAGTCCTTCAGTACCTGTGTGTTCCTGTTGGTGAAACAGTGGAAGATGTAGACTGCAGCCAGAAACTCCTGAACGCTCAGATGAACAAAGCAGTAGACTGTTTTCTGGAAGATCACACTCTCTCTTTTGAAGATCTCTGTACAAAGTCCTGAGTACACCAAGGCCTCTGTCACATCAAGACCACACTGCTCCAGGTCTTCTTGGTAGAACATGATGTTTCCTTTCTCCAGATGTTCAAACGCCAGCCTCCCCAGCTTCAGAAGAACTTCCCTGTCAGCCTCCGTCAGCTCCTGTGGACTCGTCTCATGTCCCTCATGGTACTTGTTCTTCTTCCTCTTTGTCTGAACCAGCAGGAAGTGTGAGTACAGGTCAGTCATGGTCTTGGGCAGCTCTCCTCTCTGCTCTGTAGTCAACATGTGCTCCAGAACTGTAGCAGTGATCCAGCAGAAGACTGGGACTCCACACATGATGTGGAGGCTCCTGGAGGTCTTGATGTGTGAGATGGTTCTGTTGGACAGCTCTTCATCACTGGATCTCCTCCTGAAGTACTCCTCCTTCTGTGGGTCAGTGAAGCCTCGTACTTCTGTTACCCTGTCAACACATGAAGGAGGGATCTGATTGGCCGCTGCAGGTCTGGAAGTTATCCAGACCAGAGCCGAGGGAAGCAGATTCCCCTGGATGAGGTTTGTCAGCAGCTCGTTGACTGATGACTTCTGTGTGACGTCAGACACAACCTTCCTGTTGATGAAATCCAGTGAAAGTCTGCTTTCATCCAGGCCGTCAAAGATGAACAGAACTTTACAGACAGCCAGCTTCTCTGCTGTGACCTTCTGTAATGTTGGATGGAAAACATGGAGCAGCGTGAGAAGACTGTACTGCTCATCTCTGATCAGGTTCAGCTCCCTGAACGAAAGCAGAACCAGCAGACTGACATCTTGGTTTTCCGAGCCCTCTGCCCAGTCCAGAGTGAACTTCTGCACTGAGAAGGTTTTTCCAACACCAGCGACGCCGTTGGTCAGAACCACTCTGATGTGTCTCTGTTGGTCAGGTAAGGCTTTAAAGACGTCCTGGCACCTGATTGGAGTGTCATGGAGGGTCTTCTTCTTGGAAGCTGTCTCCAGCTGCCTCACCTCATGTTGGGTATTAACCTCTTCACTCTGTCCCTCTGTGATGTAGAGCTCAGTGTAGATCCTGTTGAGGAGGGTTCTACTTCCTGTTCCATCAGTTCCTTCAGTCACACGTTCACATCTCCTCCTCAGACTGATCTGATGTTCATCTAAAACCTCCTGCAGACCACTATCTGCTCAAAGACAACAAACACTGTCAGACTAAAGACAAACTGACAATCTGATGATTCTTTTCATCAGCTACAGAAAAACTAAAGACAAGCAGAGAAAAGCTTTTTCATGTTGTGCTCTTTAGAATCATCTTAAATGTCAGAGCTGTGTGATAGAACAAATGACTCTGTAGAAAACAACAAGTCCTGTTTTCAGAAATGATGACATCAGCAGACACATGTTCAGTCTTACTTTGTACAGTGCTGGTCTGACTGGCTGTCTGCAGTCCAGGTCCTGGTCTTGGTCTTTTCCCACACTGGGGACAGGAGGAGTCTCCTGATGAACCAGACTGGTCCCAGTCTGAGGTGATGCACTGTCTGCAGAACCAGTGTCCACAGCTGGTAGAGACTGGATCCTTCAGGACGTCCTGACACAAAGAACAGCAGGACAGCTGCTCCTCCTCTCTGTGAAGACATCAACACATTCATCATAACACGTTCCATCAGTGGTGGAGAACTCACAGGTTGACTGCAGCTCTGTGATCTATAGTCTGTATATTATTTGCAGTGATCCAGATTCAGAGCTTCATCATCAGTTCCTCTGTGAAGCAGCTGGAGTCACAGATCAGGAGATCACAGGAGAAGAACAGCTCTGACTGTGTCAATGAAAACAAGACCAGCTCTGTGTCTGAAGAATCATTGATCTGAGCTGCTTCATCTTGTAGACTGGATCATGGCGCCTCTGTGTTTTACAAACAGTAAAGTCACTGTTGAAGGAGCCACATTAGCTCAAATTAACACTGCAGGAGAAATGAGTCAATAAAGCTTTAATTTATTTTTAACAGAGGCAGAGCTTATTTCATAGGATTATTTATCTATTTACTTATTTATTGACGTAAATGGTATTTCATACTGGAACACCTATTTCTACTACAAAAAAATACATCTGAACTCTGAATCATCTTCAGCTCAGTTCACAGTAGAAACAGTCTCTTACTTTGTGTCTGAGGGTCCAGGTTCATTACTGAAGTTTGGAGGAAGTCCTTTGGACCAGTCACTCTTCATAGAGAGACAGGTGGATCCTGTGGACACTGCTCTCCATCTGTGGAAACAACATGTATTTACACATATTAACACTTGTACAAAGATTTGAACAGATTTTAAACCTGCTTCTCTCAGACCTTAAACCTCCTGCTGGACTGATCAGTCAGTGGTGATCAATAACATTCAGCAGGGTGGTTAAAGACATTTCCAGTCCCTGCTCCTGGGGTTGGGCTCCACTTACTGGTTCCATTTTGGATCTGGTTCCAAGTTGGTAAAATAACTGGAGTTTCTATGAGAGTCAGTGTCAGACTCGTCTGCTGACTGCTCCATAAATCACTATTATCATTTCAAACTGTGTCAGTAACGTAGATAGATCACAGGACAATGACTGGTCCTGCACCAACAGTAAAGTCACTGTTGAGGGAGCCACATTAGCTCAAATTAACACTGCAGGAGAAATGAGTCAATTAAGCTTTAATTTATTTTTAACAGAGGCATAGGATTATTTATTTTTCTAGAACACCTATTTCTACAACTAAAGAAATACATCTGAACTCTGAATCATCTTCAGCTCAGTTCACAGTAGAAACAGTCTCTTACTCTGTGTCTGAGGGTCCAGGTTCATTACTGAAGAATAGTGGAGGTTCTCTGGACCAGTCACTCTTCATAGAGAGACAGATGGATCCTGGGGACTCTGCTCTGTCCTCCTCTTCCTCCAAATCATTCATCTTCTCTGGTCTGAGAGGGAAACCTGTAACACTGGAGACACAGTGAAATAAACCCAGTCAGTTCCCAGAAATGTCTGATTAATTACACATTTATAAAATTAAAACCACAAAAATGAAACAACTTGTGAAGATGTGACCTCAGGCTGAGACACTGTGACTTTATATTGGGAGGTTATTTTTCTAAAATACAGATTAACAGATTAAACAGATAAACTCAGCAGATTAATCAATGATGAGATGAATCATTATTTCTAGACCTGATATTAACACTCTGATCACTTCCTGTTTCTCCTCCTGCTGCGGAGTTAAAATGGCGTCTGGACTGACGTCATACTTTCACTTTCAGTCCCCCTCTCTCTGTCTCCTCTTCTCTTGTTACAAATCTTTGAATCTGTGATTTTCTCTGTAGCTGCTGGAGTCACAGAAAACTCAGGAGAAACTACTTTTCTCTCCAGGTTTTACTCTTTATCTACTTCAACTGACGCGACTTCGTCTCTGTTCGCGCGAACACAACAGGTTCGCCTCCGTAAAATCTGCACAACAACGGCCAGCCGCTCCTAACGGAGACAAACGGTTTAATAATCTCCATTTAAAGTCGTTCACAGTTTACTATCATCACTTCCAGCTCGAAGTGTGAGCGGGAATTTAAGTTAAGAACTTTCTGAACCCTCTTTGAATTCCTCATAAACCGACAGAATTAACGTTTGTTTTTTGGAAACGAACCATTAAACCACACCTCTCCCATTTATGCACGCACACACACAAACTAGACACTAACTAATCACAGTTAATACAGACTCAACAGACCGACATCTTAACCACCGTCGCACCGTTTAACACGAGAGTTTGTCAACCCTGACTTCCTCTGATGACCCTGTGTTAAACCAGAGGAGGTTAAAGTCGCTTCATAGCTCAGGCTCGTGGACCAGGTGTGAACAGAGACTCTGAGTCTTTAACACACTGCAGTGTTTCCTCACTCAGCTTCTCTTCCCGCCTCTCCACGCGCTCACTTTAACATGAAAGGTGTCGGAGGTAACGAAGAGAAAACTCACCAGCTTCTTCTGACCACAGAAACCTTCACACCTTCATCACACCCACGATTAAAACTTCTCTCTCGGTCCTCTTCTGTGTCTCTGTTAGAAGCACTACCGAGCCCCACCCGTCCCTCGCGGGAGCGCGCACAGGTGAAGGCGGAAGTTACCAGTCACTGTAATGATATCAAAGTCCATCCACGTCACCTTCTTCCTCGGGCTCAAAGTTATTACAGTTCACAGAAGCTAAAACCTAAAAATACTGGACTGGACGATAATGTAGCTTCAGACTGAACCAAGACAAGTCTAAACTTATAGTCTAACACATATTATTCCTTCACTTCACTGAAACTTCAATAAACCAACGGAAGAGCTGACAGACAGAAAAGTCCAACAACAAAGAGGGAAAATAAAAACCAGCTCCAAAGTGACCGTTAACGCTAACGTTACATTTCTTTGCTAACAACGAAAACTTAGCGAACTGATTTTAAACATTAACTCAAAATACTGACAGACAGGTGAAATAATTAAACTCACCTTGTTTCCTCTTCGACTGAAGAAAAATAAATCATTCACCTCTCCCACACAGCCTTTAATTTAAACATAAAACACCGGGAGTTACCGTTTCTGTTAAGTTTACCGTTACTGTCAGTTAACGGTTATCACTTCCGACTACGATCCTTTCAAAATAAACTCCACGGGAAGTACAAAAAATAAAAGCACCTAAAAAAAAACTTTACATCTATTTAATAAGGAAACAAACCATATGGAGGTTATTTACAACTATTCCTCAGATTCAGAAGATATCAAACTGTTGATAACCTATCTCTGCTGCAAACAGCATTTAAATCAATGATTTCAGTTTGATTGATCAGTCTGATTATTGGTGACCTTATCCATGCAGGCTGGGCTCGGGGCTGAGCTGCTGTTTGTTGGAGGATTTGTTGAAGTGGTTGGTTATAAATCACACTTTATCTTTTGGTAAATTCATTTTCAGCTGAATGAGTTGGAATAAGGGGGGTGTGTCATCATCATCATCAGTTGTGGATGTGTTCACTGTGAGTGAGCAGTTTAACCACTGGTTCTTTTCTCCTGTTTACATTAAAGTTATTCAGAAATCTATGAGCAGAAAAAGCAAAGATTGGAAGGAACATGTTTCCTCTGCTTCCCTCAGATTCATGTTGCGACCCCTGGCTGGGCCCCGACCCTCAGTTTGGGAACCATCAGTGTAAATATTCAGCGGTCACACAAAACAACACACACACAGAAAGTGTTTGATAAAAAACCTGTTTTCTTCTTTTAGTTTGGGTTTATTTATTGTACATGATTACAGCAGTGGTAAGAGTCACAGGAGTTTGGGGTCAGAGGTCAGAGGTCAGAGCTGGGGGTTTAGAAGTAGTTGACGACTCTGCGGATGGACTGGATGTTGGGGTTCTGGGCCTGCCACTCGTTATGGCTGCAGTAGTCTCCACGCTCCACGATGTACATGCGGCCACGGAAGTTTGGCTCCTCGTACATCACCCAGCTGAGGACGGAGGAGACATGTGGTCAGACTCACACACAACACACACAACCTCATCATCCACTGATCTGCTGCTTCTCTGGAGTGTTTGGACTGTAACACGTCCACGTCACAAACATAAGATGTGCTCAGTTTACTGTCATCACAGGCTGAGAATAAACGTGTGTGTGTGTTGAACTCACGCTCCGTCTCCGTAGACCTTGACCGAGTTGATGCAGTTCTTGGAGAATCCGCGGCTCTGCAGGAAGGGACAGTCGTCGCAGATGTCCACACACTGACCGGAGAAGTTACAGCCCTCGAACAGCTCGATGCGGTAGTGCTCTCCGTGCTGATGGAGAGAGACGGAGTCAGGTCTTTGATTTACCTCAGCCTGGACCAGTCAATGAATATTAAAGAGCATAAACCCTGTCAGAGGTGGTTACCATGCGGATGGGCTTGCAGGATCCCATGTGGTCGTTGTGGGAGTTCCACCTCTGAAACTCTGGGTACTCTCCGTGCTCCAGGATGTACTGCTGGCCCTTAAAGTCAGGGTGGTCGTAGCAGATCCAGGCTCCGCTCTCCACACGGATGGAGTTCACCCTGAAAACACACACGAGGGATCAGGCTCCAGTGTTACTGAGGCAGAGAGAACCAACCCTTAAACCAGAAACATCTCTATATATCTCTGCCAGACTCCATAGAGAAAAACAGGGATTTTACTGGGAGTTGCTGGAATACCACTGCCTCCATCTGTTAGTGTGTCTGTGTTACTGTGTGGTACTTTTACTTCAGTAAAGTATCTGATTACTTCTTCCACCACTGAAAGTCTCACAGTAACACAGACACACTAACAGATGGAGGCAGTGGTATTCCAGCAGCTCCTGGTTAAATCCCTGTTTTTCTCTATGGAGTCTGGCAGTGAGAGAGAGAGCGTTTGCTCCTCCATCAGCTGTAGATACGTCCTCTGTTAGATGGTCACCAGTGTCCCAGCTACCAGACTCAGTAAGACGAGGATTTAAAGTGTGAAGAGGTGAAGGTGCGTTCGTGTGTCACCTGTTCATGAAGCCGCGGTCCTGGAAGTTATCACAGTCTCCTCTGACCTCCAGCTTCCTGCCGGTGAAGCACTTCCCCTCATAGAAGGTAATCTGCAGGAAAAAAGATCAGTGCTGTATCTGCTGTCTCCACACACACACACACACACACACACACACACACACACCTGGGCTCTGTTTTCATCCTCCCTCTCACAGGGAACAACAAACACCACAGGTCTGATTCTACAGCAAAAACAAATGTTCTTCTGTGTCAGAGCAGAAACAAAGAGCAGCTGAACAAAGCCAACTACAGAGGTCAGAGGTCAGAGGTCAGAACCCTGTTCAGTCAGTAAGAGGTCATCCAGGTTCAACTTAACTTTTATTTTGTTAAAGTTCCAGATGTTTCTGCTGAAAACTCAACAGCTGTCTGCTTTTCAAAATAAAACACCGTCATCCTCAACGTTAAAACTTTGTGATGAATAAACAGAATGTTTCCCTCAGAGCTGCAGCTGCTCAGTAACAGGAACATCACACCAAACTCCATTCAAAAACCAAGCAATTTAATCATCTGACCTCCGACACATCAGACCCATGAATGACCTGTCAGAGTGTAGTTCAGATTCAGGACCCTGTCGATCCAGACTGGAGTAAAGTCTGGATCGACTCTCCACCTTTTAACCCTTTCATTTCTCCACCAGCGTCCTGCAGCCGCCTCGTGCTACTCACCTTTCCAGAGTACTGCGACATTTTAGCCCACTGGATGTCGTCCAACCTGGCCCACAACCACACACACAGTGTAACAGAGAAAAAGTTGGACACCCCAATATATACGGCAGGGGGGCGAGCGAGGGGCGAGCGAGGGGCGAGGTCTGGACCCGGCGGACAAAAGGCGAGGCTTTAAAGGTTTCTGCTGCCTCGACGCTTTCCCTTCATCCTGATGTGTCTGCTGATTCTGCTGTGTGTGTGTGTGTGTGTGTGTTGGCTCAATAGAATGTGCTTGGCCGGAGCTTTGCAGGTCAATGATACTGCACATACCACTGCTTCTATAGAGACAGACAGACGCACAGAGCTACTGTCAGAGCTCTTATACACACTGATCACAGCATCATCACACACAGGAGCTAAAGCCGAGGCTCAGTTCTGTCTTCACTGTGACCAACACACACACACAGATGGAGGAGGAGGTTAAACGTGCTCCATCACAAACAGAATTCTTCTCAGTGAGATGTATTAAAGCAGCAGCAGTGTACAGGTGCAGCTGGTTTGATCTACATGTTAGAAACCTCACATTTAAAGCTCATTTCAAAGCTTTAAGCCAAAGACCAACAGATCCACGGTGGTGCTGAAGCATCAGGTAACTGCTGCTCTCACTCCTGTAACAGGATTCATTTAAAGCTGAGCTGCTCTGTGTGTGTGTGTGTGTGTGTGAGCTTCTGTAGAAACAATATAAGAACAGAACAAACACTCTGACTTCAGATGCTTCTCATCTGGCTGATCTTCTCACATAAAACCTGGAGCTCAGAGTGAGCTCTGATTGGCTGCTGTTGACCCACCTGTTCACACTCACCATCAGACGCTGTGGGTCGGTGTCAGGTCCTGATGCTGCACTGCCCCCCGCTGGTCGCACTGGATATGACCCCGGTGGAGCTGCAACAGTCAGTCTGTTAATGAACTGAAAGAATCATCAGGAGCTGTTTTTAAAGCTGCTTTAAACAACAGTGAACCGTCACAGCTGAGAGGCTGCAGCTCATATTTCACATTTATTTCACATGATGGATGATGATATTCACTGAGACAGTCACTTTGGTTTAACTGAATCAAATCCTGACTCTTATCTCAGGTCAGGAGATCCTGTTACCATAGCAACCGACTCTCCCGTCCTCCTCTCTCCTCCTTGAGGAACCTGAGGACAGGTGAGTCTGAGCGAGGCAGAGAGGGAGAGCAGAGAGCCAAGATGGCCGACACTGGTTTCTCAGTGAAAACACACAGAGCAGGTTTTAGCCAAACAACAGAACAGAGCTTTAATGAGAACAATCATAGAAACACAAAGATCTCTTTTCTTCACATATAAAAGGGTTTTAATAGAAGAGTGATGAGGTGAGGGGAGCAGCAGTGTCCTGATCAACATGTGGTCAATAAATAAAAACAGTGATAAACTGCTGAATAATGTGAATAAATCCAGTCGTGATTACAGCTTTCTTCCTTAATTCATGCATTCTCCATCTGAATATTTTCTGGCCTTTGCTCCAGTCAAATGTTTTATTCCAGGTCCTTGATATACAGCAGACATCAAACCAAACCCCATTTGAAAATCTGTTCATTTAGTGTCGTCTTGCAAATTAGCCACTACCCTGAAGCTGTGAGAGAAGACCTGATGCCTGTTACAAATGCTCAGTGTGTGAAAGTGAAATAAAATCACCTTTCAACCCCCTCACTACTGCCCTCTGCTGTATTTTCACAGAGCGGGACGTTATTCAAAAATCAATATTTAACACAGTCCCTGTAAACTCAGCAGAGTCCGAACCCTCAAACATCCAGCTCACTGCTGATGTTCAAAATCTACAGTTCACAGTTCAGTCTGAAACATCAGCACTGAGTGTGGAGCAGGTTTCTGTGTCCTCAGGTTTAACAGAGGATAAAACAGGGATTATTCTGTTGGCATTTAACAACTACATTTCCCATGAGGCTTTAACAGTGCTTCTTTGTGCTCATGGACAGAAAACATGTGTTTTAGTTTCCCACTGTGCAGATCATCATTAAATCATTAAATCAGGGACTTTTTGAACAGAGTTTGGTGTGAGCTCTTCATGACGAGTCAACAGAAGACAGGACTAACATGGAAGCAGTTAACACAGTAACTGGACCTCGGAGCTGGTCTCTGCTGCCTGCTGGGCCGTCAGTCGCTGCAGTGGACGGTGATGGGGGGGCGAGGTTTTTGGAAGCTACATCATAGAGCAGGGAGTCCGATTCTGCGGCTGACCCGCCTCCATCTTCTCCACCTCCAGGATCATCCTCCTGAACACCTCCACCGCCGTCTGAGAGGAGGAGGAGGCAGGAGAGGTCAGTTAGCACCTGATGACCTCCCTCTGTCTGCTCCTGCAGGTGCAGCTGTCTGCCTGCAGAGGGCAGCACTGCAGCTGTGTGTCTGACCTCACCTGGTTTTCTTTGGCTGAAGACTCGAGGAAGGCGGCGTTCCACGACTCTGCCAGAGCTTTGCCCTCCTCGAAACTGATCACCCTACACAACAACAACAACACAACAACAACAACAACAACAACAAACAGATGTCCTGTAGCTTCCTGCAGCTTCTGTTGCTTCTTTGCCTCCCTGCCTTTAACAGAAGTGTCACTAATGAACCTGTTGTTTAATGAAGACTGACCGGGACACCGCCGTGTTTGACTTAACTTGGTGCTGATTCTCTTCTCTTCTTTCTCCTCCTCCCTTTTTCATCCCTTCAATCCTTCCCACCCTCTCCTCCCTGTTCTCTCCATCCTGTCTGTCCTTTCTGCTGTAAGAGCTTTTTCTCGCTGCTCTAATTGGATCTCAGATCAGTCTGCAGAGTCTCACACACACACACACACACACACACACACACACACACACACACACACACACACACACATACACACACACACTCAGTAACTGGAGCTGCAGCTTCAGGAAACAGACACCACTGCAAAGATCAAACTGCTTGAACCACATCACCTTTGGCTCAGAAACTTCCAGCATCAGACCTGGACCTGAACCTGGACCTGGACCTGAACCTGAACCTGGACCTGAACCTGAACCTGGACCTGAACCTGGACCTGAACCTGAACCTGGACCTGGACCTGAACCTGGACCTGAACCTGGACCTGAACCTGGACCTGGACCTGGACCTGTGAGTGAAGCAGCTGGACGATATTTTGTCCAATCAGATCAAATTTCTGAAGGCTTTTATTGTGAAGCAGCAGCAGGAAGTTCAGGTGTTTCTGTTTGTAACACAGTTTGTGTAAAATGATTGATTGATTAATGATTATTTACTGATGTGCAGTCACAGGTGTCTCACCTCTCCATGTGCAAGTCCTTCTTATTTCCAACTAAAATGATTGGTACTCTGAGGAGAGAGAGAGAGAGAGAGAGTTCAGTCTGACAGGAGACAGATTATCAACAATAAAACATTATGACATTATAATAAACTGACTGTGTGTGTGTGTGTGTGTGTACGTACTGGACGTTTCCCACCATGTCCAGCAGCTTCTCATGGATCACTCTGACCACCTCAAAACTACAGACGCACAAAAACACACAACACACTGACCGACAGTGTTAACGAGCCGCTCTCACTGAGCTCGTTAACACTGTCACAAACAAACTGGATTAAACCACTGGGTTACTTTTGTTTTTGTTTTATTATGATCATTATCTATTATCAACTTCTGTAGAACATTTGTTCAGTTTTTCGTTCCTTATTTTTCAGTATATTTATATATAATTCTTGCAGTGCAGAGGTGGTAAAAAGGGAGGCTGTTGGAAACACCTGGACTGTAGTTTTACCTTTTGTAGGACGTTACAGAGTAGATGAGGATGTAACCGTCGACGTCGATGGTGTAGCTCTGAGGGAAGATGGAGTACTCATCCTACAGCACAGACAGGTGAAACAGCAGCAGGGAACAGTCTCAGTATCTCCTCCCAGGTGAAGCTGGTTCCTTGTGTATTTGACAGGAACGATGATGAACAGCTAACTGACACCAGAGGAACTCACCTGTCCGGCCGTGTCGACCAGCTGCAGGTTGTACTCCTGACCGTTCACCGTCATCGTCTTGGTGAACGCTGCCACACAAACAGAGACTGTGTTAGAGCTGCAGTCAGAGCTGAAGCAGAGCGGCGAGCGACCAATAAGAGCGCAGACTCACTGTTCTCTATGGTGGGGTCGTACGAGTCGACGAACTGTCCCTCCACAAACTGGATGGTGAGAGACGACTTCCCTGCAAACACACAACAACACACAGTGACAGCCATGTTGTTCTTCAGCTCAGAGGTCTGCTCTGACGTTCTACAGTCCTCACCTTTTCCCGCCCTCAGGTATGAGCGAGTACCAACAAACAGAGCGAGATAAAGATCATTATAAATATTTAACGTCCCTCTGCACTGATGTGGTCTGTAGTGAAAACACTGAGACACACCTGTCAGGTGAGTCACTGTCAGGTGAGCATGTGGTCCACACAGGGCCTTCCTGCCGCAGCATCAGGACCACACCTGCACAATCTGATTGGCTGCTGGCTAACCAATCCCAGCCTGCGTCCAATTACGGCTGCGTGGACGGCTTCACGTCAGTTCAGTCCGGAGACATTTAACAGCCCCCCTCCCGCCCCTCGCTGTCTCCGTGTCTCATGTGGACCCGTGACGGGACAGACGGTCTACATGCTCCTGAGGGACAGAGCTTCATATGGACTAACAGTAGTGGCGTGGCTCAGACTGACACGCGCCCCGGTGAAACGTCGCCTGAAAAGCGAGATGACATGAGCGGGACTTACCCACCGACCTGTAGCCCAACACGGCGATTTTCCGGGATTTAGGCTGCGGCATGGTTTTATTTCGAGCATCCAGACGTGCGGACAGAGCATCAGAGCTCCTGCATCATCGCTTCCCGGAGCAGACCGGACTCACCGCATTACTGAGGAGCGCTCAACGCCGATTGGCTGCCCACACGCAAGGAGGCGGGCCTTCGTCGCGAGTGTGCGTTCCGATTGGCTTGAAAAAGACGCACGGTTCTAAAAGCCTTCGCTCATTGGATACATCTGATTGGCAGACGCTTCACGTTAGCCAATAGGAGAGCAGAAGACGGCAGAGTAGGCGGGAGCAGCCGTGTAAACAGTTAGCTCCGCTCCGGCTAAGCTAGTTAACTCTCCCCTACGTCAGTCCGTCCTCTGGGTCTTTGGACCGCCTGCTCTTTGGACCTCCTCCTGCTCTTTGGACCTCCGGCTCTGGGTTTAAATGGCCGGCGTCGCCCTGCGCTGCTCCGCTGCCTGGCGCTTTGTTAAACTGAGAAGGTGAGAGAGGAAAAGTTAAAGTCCTGCTAACGTTCATGCCGCTGTGTCGATGAATGAAGCGGTTATTGTTGGTGTTCAGCTTTACCGAGCCGTTAGAACATCCACAGCTCAGCTGCTTGTTAGCTTAGCTCCGTTAGCAGTGTCAGAAAGTCTGAGGTGTGTGTCAGAGATTTACCTGTTAACCTTCACTGTCAGGACTCAGAGACAGCTGCAGCTAAATGAAGGAGAAGCTAACACGGCAGCATCAGTCAGTCAGTCAGTCAGTCAGTCAGTCAGTCAGGGAGACAGTCAGTCAGTCAGTCAGTCAGTCAGTCAGTCAGTGAGACAGTCAGTCAGTCAGTCAGTCAGTCAGGGAGACAGAGGTAAAACTGAAGGTGAGAGCTGCAGAGGACAATAACACTCTGTTCCTCTGATCAGTCATCACAGAAAAGGCCTCGCCTGCTAAACAGCAGCAGCTAAAGTTAGCCGTGACCTTTGCTCCACATCCCCAGAGGCTCTGACATAACCTGACGACCAGACAGCACCTGTTCACTTCCTGTTCATCCATTTTTTAGAGGTCATGTTCTTTCTCTGCTGTCATTAGTGTGTTGCAGAAACTCTCTGTGTATTTTAGTTTGATGCCCTGAATGTTTCCCTGTGTGTCTCCAGCTTGGTGAGATTCTCCACCTTTCCCAGTCTGAAGTTCCACAGCACGGCCTCTCCTATGATGGGTGAGTATCTGCTGCAGACATCCAGACAGACCCCCCTGGATAAAGTCAGTCCTCTGCCTCTGACTGAGCAGCTACAAAGCTCACACATCTGCATCACTGCTGCATCGAATTCAGCATCTGTCATAAACGCAGATTCATCGATAATGAAACTCATTCATCATTACTGATCATCAGTAACAGTGTGTGTGTGTGTGTGTGTGTGTGCAGGTGCGACTGTGGAGCAGTTTGAGCAGGCGAAGAACAAACTGTCGACGCTGAAGAAAGACCCCGGCAACGAGGTCAAACTGAAGATCTACGCTCTCTTCAAACAGGTGGGAGGAGCTCCAGCTGTTCCAGCTGTTCATCAGGACTAAAATTAACAAGCAGTTTATTCTGGTCACTAACTGACTCGTCCTCCTCCAGGCCACTCAGGGTCCCTGCAACACTCCCAAACCAGGCATGCTGGACTTTGTCAACAAGGTCAAATGGGACGCGTGGAAATCTCTGGGCTCCATATCACAGGTTGGAGCGCTGCAGTGTCAGGCTGTTTAATCTGTCAGATACTGAGTCAACCCTCAGTAACCCTCTGTGTCTGTCAGGACGAAGCCCGGCAGCAGTACTGCGACCTGATTGGCTCCCTGGTGGAGGCAGAAGGTCCGAGCTCTGCCGCGGTGGCCGCTACGCCTGCTGGGAGCCAGGCGGCGTACAAGACGCTGCTGGTCTCCACGGAGGACGACATCACCACCATAAAGCTGAACCGACCGGCCAAAAAAAACGCCATCACCACCGAGGTGTGTGTGTTTACTGCTTCACTAAGTCAGGGACAAACAGGAACGCTAACTTTAAAATGAAGAAGGTCGATGAACATCCTCACTTCCTGTGCAGACAGGAAGGTAAACTCTGACCTCTGACCTCTGACCTCTCTGTTTTCAGATGTACAATGAGATTATTGCAGCTCTGGAGCAGGCGGCCAAAGACGACTCAGTCATCACTGTTTTCACTGGTACACACACACACACTGTAACAGGGAGCTGTGTTGCTGTTGCTCTGGTAACACACACACAAACACACACTCTCTTCACTGCAGGAGCCGGGGACTTCTACTGCAGTGGAAACGACCTGACCAACTTCCAGCTCCAAGGTGGAGGGGGGGTGGAGGAGATGGCCCGACGTGGTGGAGAGCTGCTCAGGTGATGGATGTATTGGTGAAGTGAAGCAGCTGTGGTCAGACTGCTCCTCCTGTAGCTTCATCAGTCCCTCTGCTCTCCACAGGAAGTACGTCAGGGCCTACATCGACTTCCCCAAGCCGCTGGTGGCTGTGGTGAACGGACCGGCTGTGGGGATCTCAGTCACCGTGCTGGGACTCTTCGACCTGGTCTACGCGTCAGAGCGGGTACACACACACTGTACACACACTTCCTGTAAACAGGATGGGACCAGAAGATTGGTCGAGGTCAAACTTGTTGTGCTGATATCTCCAACATCCAGCAGCAGCTCCTGGCTCTGACAAAAACATCCTGTAGTCTGACCCAGCTCGACCAGAACCAGAACCAGAACCTGAACCAGACCCACTCACACTCAGCTGTTTGTTTCCTCTCATTAATCTGCGTCTCTGTCTCAGGCCACCTTCCACACCCCGTTCAGTCAGCTGGGGCAGAGCGCTGAGGGCTGCTCCTCCTACACCTTCCCCAAGATGATGGGCGCCGCCAAGGTACACACACACACACACACACACACACACACACACACAGACAAAGCACAGGTAATAATCTGATCACCTCTCTCTGTCTGTCTCCGTCCAGGCCAGTGAGATGCTGATGTTCAATAAGAAGCTGACGGCGGCTCAGGCCTGTGAACTCGCTCTGGTCACTGAGGTTTTTCCTGACAGCAGCTTCCAGTCAGAGGTCTGGACCAGACTGAAGGCCTACGCCAAGCTGCCCCGCAATGTAAACACACACACACACACACACACACACATTATTCTGTAAAACACACACATGACAGAGTGTGTAATAAACATAGCGTCACCTCTCTCTCTCGGTGTCTCCGTCAGTCTCTGGCCTTCTCGAAGCAGCTGATCCGCTCGATGGAGAAGGAGCGTCTGTACGCGGTGAACGACGCCGAGGTGGAGTGTCTGATCGGACGCTGGATGTCGGATGAGTGTTTCAACGCCGTCATGAGCTTCTTCCAGGCCAAGGCCAAACTCTGAGGGAGGAGGAGGAGGAGGAGGAGGAGGAGGAGGAGGAGGAGGAGGACCAGCTGAGGAGAGTTTATTTCACACCAGGACTCACTGAACTCTCTGCTCTTTGTTAGCAACTAGTGACATTCCCCTCAGCCTCAGTGGACTGTGTTCAGAGCTAATGCTAACATGCTAACATCTCTCTCTCAGCAGCAGATTAAATCTATCAGCTGATCAGGGTTGAAGCAGTGACCAACACTGACCAACCTGCTGAACTCACCTGTTAACATCATCATGTCTAATGAAGGAAACACCAGGGTCAGTTTGAAGTGTGTAGCTGGTTAAAGTGCCTTAAACACTTTGTAATATCTTCACAGGCAGCACTGCTCCTTCATGTTCAACTCTGTCTGTTCAATAAAAACATCATGTGTCTCTGAAAGAGGAAAGTTTGATCTAAATCTTCAGTTTCAACATGTGAAGCTAACTGTTGACATGTATGAAAAAGCCTGTGGTGAGTTAGAATATGATCTGAGTCTGGTTCAGCTCCAGGTCTCTGCTCATGGTGAGAACTGAGATAACGTCTGCTCTGTATGAATGAAACAGACTGACTCTCCAGCACAGCAGACAACAGTGGATAAATGATGTAGGTTCAGATGAAACCTGTGTGTAAAGTTATTAAACTGAGCGTATCCTCTCACTGCTGGTACCTGAGGTCTGTTCTCAGTGTAGTTCCACAGCTGATCCACCAGGTGGCAGCACTCACCTGGAAATAAAGTGCAGACCTGAGACCAGACAGCCTGAGCAGCTGGAGTCTCAGTGAGTCTCTGAGTCTGAAGTGAAAAACTTTTATCAGACTTTAAACTCCAAAATGTAAACGACCAAACAGACTTCAGCTTCGCTCTGCTCGACCTCACTGCTGCTGTTAAAGCTGACGAGCAGCGCCCCCTGCAGCTGGGTCTGTCTAACTGACAGTTCAGCTCTGAACTCTGTGGGTCTGATCCAGTCAGAGGGAGATGGAACCTGCAGAACCACAGAGGCTCGGTTCCCTGTTCCCTGATCCTTCAGGGGCTGTGACCTCGCTCTGCTCTGGAGCCTGAGCAGGAAGCAGGATGCTCCGTCTCTCTGAGTTGTGGCCCCTGCGGGTTGCCGTACTTAAAATTCCATTGTTGTCAAGTTTAACAATACTGTCCTGAGCTCTGGGACGTCCAGAGGACTTTCAGCTCTCGTTTATTTACGAGGGACGTCACCGAGCTCGTCTTTTTCTCTTTGGTCTGGAAGGTGTCGGGGTCTGCCCCCCCCCCCCAGAGACCCGACCACAAACCCCTGACGTATAAATCTCAGCCTCCCGCCTGGAGCTGGACTGTACGACTGCATGAGTCTCTGTCTCAGGAAGACTGAAGGTTCCTGTGCTAATCTTCTAATGTCCTGGAGGCTCCCTCACAGCTTCAGAGGATTCAGCAGCAGAATCTGTCAGAGCAGGTGAGGTGACATCCAGAGACGCTTCCTGTGTGACTGCAGACATCATCTGTTCCCATGTCCAGACAGGAACCGAAACCAGGAGCTAAAAGAGGCTGAGGAGCTGAGGATGAGCTTTATTCAGCAGCTTCAGGCTCACAGGGAACAGAGCCATGTGCAGCTGTGGGACACATTCATGCATCCGTTTCTACCTTAAACGTGTTTTTATTTTATTCAGCTGCTCAGCCTGTTCCCATCCTGCACTGCAGCGTTTTCAGGCAGAACACTGTGAGACGACGGTTTGGGGAATAATTACTCTGTCAGAATCCGATCACGTACGCCTCCAGCTCCTTTAAATATTAGTAAAGAGAGGGGGGAGCAGGGCGGTGGATGTGGTCTGTCAGTCAGTGTGTGGCCTGTCGGGGGGTGAACACATCCTTCAAATGAAATACTAGACAGGTGTGTGGAAAAAACGCCGCTGCCAAGTCTGCACTTTCAGCATCCGCTCATCCCCTTCCTTCCTCCTCGCCGCCTCTGACCCGTCACTCACATCACTCTGCTTTTTCTTTCCCTCACCTTCGCCCTCGGAGGGATTTCTCCTTCTTCTTCTTCTTCTTCTTCTGCTGCTGCTGCTCGACCTCATCTCTTCTTTATTTCACCTTTCTTCTGTTTCTTTCTCTTGTCAGTTCAGTTCAGAGTGTTTCTGAGCCACCGGTCAGGTTCCTCTTCTCTTCACACGGCGGCTGAGCCCACAAAGTTTCAAACATTAAAAACTTGAGATTTGTTTCCCAAACGAGTCTCTGAGCTCTCTGCTGGTGTTTTAAAGCTCAGTTACATTTATAACCCTCTCAGCTGTTTGACCAAATACTTCAGAGGAAACACTGAAGCTGCCTGGTTTTTGTCTGCTGAAGCAGAAACACAAACATGTTCATCAGGCTTCAGAAGCACTGTCATTAAACACAGCGTTCATCTCTGATCTGCAGGAGACTGACGCGGAGATCAACAGTTAGAGTTTGCAGCACTTCCTGCTGCAGGAGGAGAAGAGGATCATGGGTAAAGACTGACTGATCAACACCTGTAAAGTGAGCTAAGGTTTGTTCTTTAGAAAGCAGCAGGTCGAAATGACAGACTGTACCTTTGGTGGGGTTTCTCTCCTGTGGTCTGGGTGTAACTGTAGATCGGCCGAGCGGGGGGGAGCTTTCCCTCAAACTGTCAGGGAGCCAATCACACGAGCCGGATGACGGGCGCTCCCCGAAGGGACCAATCATCCATCAGTCGCCGTGACACCGACCTGATGACCTGCCATCTGTCAGAGAGGGAGGGAGGGAGGGAAGGAGGTGAAGAATACCTCCTCCTCCTCTTTCTGATTTAAAACATGTGACAGGAAAGTTTGTTTCCTGGAAACTTTCCTCATAATTTCCTAAAACCTTTCCCTATATAAATTCCCAAACTTCCTTCCTTGGAAATATCCAGTAAAACACAGCTAAACACAAACTACCTCTGAGGAAATAATGAGGAAAGTTTCCAGGAAATTAGCCAGAAAATGTCAGAACAGCAAAATAAACTTTCCCAAAAAGACAAACAAATATAGAAAGATGGATGGATGACGAGGGAATGAG
This sequence comes from Lates calcarifer, assembly GCF_001640805.2. Taxonomy (NCBI): domain Eukaryota; kingdom Metazoa; phylum Chordata; class Actinopteri; family Centropomidae; genus Lates; species Lates calcarifer. The sequence goes on from NW_026115881.1 coordinate 95,684, forward strand.
GGAAGAGAAAGAGGGAAACATGTAACTGTGAGTGTGGGGAGGAAAAGAAAAACAGAAGCAGACTGAGAGAGAGAATGAGAGAGAGAGGGAGGTAAAGAGGAGAAACAGAAAACTGGAAAAACAGCAAAAGAACGAGAAGAAAGCGAAGGACAGAAGAGGAAGAGAGTCGTCCATCTTCATCCTCCATTAGCTCAGATCTCCATTAGCTGCTGATGGATCGTCGTCAGGAGAGACGCCGGCCTCCAGAGGTCAGAGGTCACCTGAGAACCTCTCAGAGACACTTTCCTGTCTTCATCCTCATCTGTCCATCCTCTGTCCTTTGCCTTGTAGTTGTTAATAAAAAGCTGGAGGGATAAAAATAAAGAGTCAGATCCTTTTAGTTTAACCTGAAACATCTCTATATATCTCTACCAGACTCCATAGAGAAAAACAGGGATTTAACCAGGAGCTGCTGGAATACCACTGCCTCCATCTGTTAGTGTGTCTGTGTTACTGTGAGACTCTCAGTGGTGGAAGAAGTATTCAGATACTTTACTGAAGTAAAAGTACCACACAGTAACACAGACACACTAACAGATGGAGGCAGTGGTATTCCAGCAGCTCCTGTTAAATCCCTGTTTTTCTCTATGGAGTCTGGTGGATGTGAATGTTTCTTTCTTCCCAGTTGTCTGACAGTGAACTCAGGGGAAAACAATATGTAGATGTTCTCTTCAGCTGCTGCTGATGATTTTACATTTAACAGATAAACAATAAACCAGTTCTTTAAAAAGCTGACCTTTAAGTCCTGGATGGAGGATGGAGGATGGAGGATGGAGGATGGAGGATCAGGGGTCTTGGAGCAGATGGAGGTAAACCCAGACTGAGGGCCGGTCCACATGAAGAGTCTCTGCTGTCTGGTTCTTCACTGTGGATCACAGCAGTGTGTCTGTGGCAGCTGAGCACCAGGAGTTCAGGTGAAGTTCATGGTGTCGGTATGTAGGCCAGCTTACAGGGGAGATGGGCCCCGGTACGACGAGTACAGCTCCGACACGTTCCCTCCGTAACATCCACCCTCATAGATCAACACTAATGTACAGAGCGGGGGGGTGGGGTGGGGGGAGCACAGGGTGAACAGGTTCAAAGCCGGGAAGCACAGAACCAGATAATGCTGCGTTCAGGTCCCCGGGGAGAATCCGTCGGAACAGCTCCGGCGGTTAAAAGCGTGGGCTTGGAACAGTGTTTATGTTTGAACTCGTTTGAAGCGTCAGACTGGAGGTTTCTCTGCACGCTGTAATTATTCTCCTGCTCCTCGCACTCAGCTGAACCCGCCCCCTCCTCAGCAGGTCTCAGCTCAATCACAGCTTACTGGGCTTTTTTACCAGAGCTTTCAACTGATGGTCGGTGAAGGTTGAAATTCAAAGGCTCTCTCTCCTCCCTCCATCATTCTCTTCCTCTTTTGTCTCTTGTCGTCCGCTCTCCCTCCGTCTCTCTGAGGGAATAAACTGTTTCCTGTTTGTCTGCAGGTGGAGTTTGATTTAAAGGACGAGCAGGTGGTGAAAGAGAGGAGAGAGCTACACCCGTTTTCTTTCCTTCCTCCATCTTCTATCATCTCCACCTCCTGTGTGGAGGAGGGGGGAAGAAACAAAGAGAGAAAGCAGGAGACAGACGAGGAGAAGAAGAGGAGGAAAGATGGGGTGAAAGTAGGAGAGAAGGAAAGGAGGGGAGGATGACATCTTTCTTCTCTGAGGAGGAGGAGAAAAGAACAAAAGACGACAGGAGGAGAGAGGTGGAAAGAGGAGAATATGAGAGAAAAGGAGAGAACAAGAGATGAAAGAAAAGAAGGAGGCAAGAGAGGAGAGAAGAGGAAACAGGAGGAGAGGAGGAAAAGAGGAAAGTGGAGGAGGTGAAAACAGGAGAAGCAGATGTTTGATGGATGGAGGAGGAAGGAAAAGACAGAGGTGAGAGGTGGACGAGAGAGGTTGGGAGCTGTCAGTCTTGGGGGTTCGGGGGGTGAGACAAACAAAGACAAAGACAAAGACTACAGGTACCAGACGTCCAATCAGAGAGCTGCAGATCCTGTTGCCGTGGAGCTGAGCATCATCTGTAACCTGCTCAGAGGAAGTCTGCAGTGGAGTGAGGTGACTCCACTCGTCTGTCCTGAGCCGACTCTCAGCTCGGTCCACAGGCCGTCCCAGGAGGACGGGGGGGGGGTTATCCAGGGAGAGAGTCTATAGACTCAGGGCAGCTCGCCCACTCAACCAATCAGATCGATGCATTTCTAGGTTGAGTTCCTCCAGTTTAATGAGGCCAGAAGAAGAAAGTTCAGAAACAAAGAAATCAGAGCAGGATTCACCTGAACCGGCCTCCAAACATCAAACCAGGACACTGAGGAGGAGCAGGAGGAGCGGGGGGGGGGAGGAGAGAGAGAGGAGAGAGAGAGGAGGAGAGAGAGGAGGAGAGAGAGGGGGAGGAGAGAGAGGAGGAGGGGGAGGAGGAGAGAGGAGGAGAGAGAGGAGAGAGAGGAGAGAGAGAGGAGAGAGAGAGGAGGAGGAGAGAGAGGAGAGAGGAGGAGGAGAGAGAGGAGGAGGAGAGAGAGGAGAGAGAGGAGGAGGAGGAGAGAGAGGAGGAGAGAGAGAGGGGAGGAGAGAGAGGAGAGAGAGGAGGAGAGAGAGAGGAGGAGGAGAGAGAGGAGGAGGAGGAGAGAGAGGAGAGAGAGGAGGAGAGAGAGAGGGGGAGGAGAGAGAGGAGGAGGAGAGAGAGAGGAGAGAGAGAGGAGGAGATTAAAGACAGAGTCATTGATTCGCTGATGAAGAACGTGAGAAAAAGCTAATTAGAGGAGAAAGGAAGATTTGCTGGATGAACAGTTCACAGCAGGTGTTGTATAATAACACAAATAAATTATAGACGTTTGTTTTTAATGTTCCACAATCAATATTTCAACATTTCAATATTTTATTACACACATCATTTAGAAATGTCTGAAAACAAATACAATGAAAAAGATAAAAACAAGTTTAAAAAATCATATATTTAATAATGAAAATAAATAATACAGCAATAATAAAGTAACATGTTACAAAATATAGAAATATTATTCAAATTAAAATAATGAAAAATACACAAATAAAATATGATTCATTAAATATAGAAATTTAAATGAAAAAAGTAAGAAATGCAAAAGAAAAATTAACAAATAGAATTATATTAAATAAGAATGAATGAAAGATAAAAAGAATTTACAGAATAAAAGAAATCAAATAGAACAAATCAAACACTGTAAAAGCTGAATATATAAATATATTTAATACATATTTGAAAATGTATATCCAATAATATTCAATAACAAAATAAGAAAAGTAACATAAATAACAGTCCCTCAGTGTTTCCTGTGCAGACCTGCTTCTGGATTCAGGTTTTCGTTGACCCTGCTGAGGACACGCCGCCCGTCTCTCACTGATCCTCCTCCCACCGGAGACTCGCTCTGCAATCAGCTCGACATTTACGTTCAGACGAGCTCCGAGCTGCTCGGCCGCTGGAATGCAAATTTACCCAGAGATCAGCTGGGGACTGGTATAGACCGAGGAGGAGGAGGAGGAGGCATCACAGCCTCACACTCGTCCTCACATGACATTTAAAACCATCAGAACCTTTAATTAGAGAAGAGTTCACAGGGTGAAAACCACCTCAAGTTTAGAGCCTGGACTCATGGTCTCCAGAGAACAGGTCTTCACAGGTCCAAGAGTCCCTGCCTGAACCCAGACAGACCAGGAAATGTACAACCTGGAACCAGTGGTGTGTGGATCCTCTGGGTCCTGTGGGGGGGGTCGTGGATGTGGGGAGTCTGGAGACTCGTGTTCCTCGGGACAGTTCAGGCCTGGTGGTGGGTTTCAGTGTTGCAGTAAGATCCAGGTGAAAGCTGCTGCTTCTGTCAGTTCTGGGTCTAGCGCTCCTCGGCTCAGGCCGGGCTGGGTCGGTCTTCCTCAGGTCTGTTTCAGGATGTGGATCTGGTCACTGCTGGAGATGATGGTGGCGTCCAGTCCTCTGTATCCACCTGTGCAGCTGATGCAGTCCTGGCCTCCTGCTGTGAGGCTGGGTATGATCTGGCGTTGTTCTACCTGACAGAACAAACCCTCTGTTCCCTCAGGTCTGTGGAGGCGTGGCCTGCCGTGGCCCCGGTGGTAAAACCCCGGCAGCAGTGACCCGAGCCGGCCTGGCCCGCCGGTCATCTCAGGCCGCTCGCTCCTCATGGAGGAAAAGAGGAATGGTCATTGAGATTCAGGGGAGGGAGGCTCGTGACTCCTCTCTGCGGGCAGAGCCACTGACCCGCTGCAGAGCAGAACCAGCCTCCTCACTCCAAAGATTCTCCCTCGTTTCCTTCCTCCTCAGGCGGACAGAGGGAGTAATGACTCACATCAGCGGCCCGCTGCTCTTCAGAAGTGGCTCTGTGGAGCTGCTGGTTCACTGACTTTATTGCATTGTGGTTTGGTTGTGAGCAGGGATCAAAGTCTGATCTGTTACCCAGAAACTGGAGGAGTCTGAAGGCCCTGCTTTCCATTAACATACTGTTTAAACTGGAAGCTCCCCACTACACTACAGAACACATCAATTAATCCTCCATTTATCCAGCAGGATAAATACCACATGTTCAAACAGCAGGGTTAGTATGAGAGCTTTTATTTATGGGGGAGCTCCTGCAGGAGCGATAGGGGATCATTTAACATTGAGTTATTAATGTCACCATATCCACGATCCATGAAATGATCCCGTGTCACTGTGTCGCTCTGGCACCATCTTCATGTGCATCACCTCATCTGGATGTTTTAATTAAAGAGTAAGATCCTGAATGCAGCTTTAAGTTTGGACCAAACTCCATTGACAAAAGCAGTAATTTAACCTAGTGGAAGATGGGAGCTGCTGGAGTACACTGGTTAATTATTCTGTGTTACTGTGAGACTCTCAGTGGTGGAAGAAGTAATCAGATACTTTACTGAAGTCAAAGTACCACACAGTAACACAGACACACTAACAGATGGAGGAGGTGGTATTCCAGCAGCTCCTGGTTAAATCCCTGTTTTTCTCTATGGAGTCTGGTAGAGGAGCAACATACTGATCAGTGTGGACCGACGTGATCGGAGGCAGAAACGTGAAGCAGCAAAGAAGAGAAGTAAACGTAAAGAGCAGAGGAATCGATAAAGAAGACAACTCACTGCAGCTCAGCTCCACTCTCTCTCTGGTCACTCTCTCTCAGGGTGCGTTTGTTTTCTTTTCCAGTCCCAGCGGTGACACCTGTGCCGAGGCGTACCTGAGCGACCTGAGCAGATGTGACCCTGTCCGCCCACCCGCCCCCGCACTCCTTCATTAAAGCCACTGAACCGCTTCGACGAGTTCACATGGACTCCACAGGCGGCTGCAGCCTCCGCGGGGTCACACCAGGACACACACACACACACACACACACACACACACTCTGGGCGAGCGTTTGAAGTGGCTGGAGGTGTTTAATTTCATTCCTCATTCAGTCCCTGTATTTCTGAAGGAGGCCTGCTCTGCTATGCATGAGGGAGATTTACATTTAACACAGCTATTCGACCTACATACAGAACGACTGCAGAGAGAAGAGACGAGAAGATGAAGGTAAAAAGGTGGAGATGGAGAGAGGTGTTGAAAGGAAAAAAGAAAAGAAAGAGGAGGAATCAAAGAAGAAAAGAGGGATGTGATGTGATGCAGAGAGTCTGATGATGTTTTCTATACTGCAGCCTGAAGGTGCAGCACTAACAGGACGACATAAGTTCACACCGTGAACTGAAATGAACTTAAACCATGAAGAAACCGGCTCCGGTCCAGCTGAATCTCTCTCTCTCTCGTTTGATATGTGATATGGAGCATAAATATTTCCTCAGATTTTCTGGGATCACGGTTTTTAATTTTGCAAAGACGCCCTGACCTGATTTCTCCCCAAAAAATCCAACTCGACCGGCCGTCATGCAGCCAGAAACTCAGGCAGGAGAAAGTGAACAAGCCGCTGATCTGACTGATCAATGAGTCTAGTGTCATCATGGACATGTGGGAGTTTCCATCTCTGAGAGCCCACCCAGAGGTTTTCTGTAAGCCCTCAGAGTTCAGTGCTGCTGTCCAGCCTGAGGGGGCGAACACACACATCTACTTTTAATTCCTGTCAACTCATCTGCTCTGTGCTGGAAACTCTCCACAGGTCAAGCAGCAGCTCTCAGACCAGCTCCTCTCTGCCTGATCGAGGATCGAGGTAAAAGCACATCAAACTCAAACCGCGGGAGCGTGACGACCCAAAACATTCATTTCATCTACATAATGCATTACAGCCTTTTCTGATGGTGCTAGGAAGCATGTTTAAATTAAGCTGTATGGGGCAGAGGGGCCTTTAGAGCTGCTGCTCTGACTCAGAGCGCTGCCTCACTTACATTATGCATCACTGTAAAAGCTACTGGACCACTTCTGACAAAGTTTAGGAGGATGAGGGGAACGATGAGCCGAGGACACACGGGCCGAACGGGAACGCTCTCTCTTCAACATATGTCGTCTGAGATCACGCTAACCTCCGATCACACAGAGACAACTTTTTAAGGTGGAGCTGATGCAGGTAAACGGCTGTGATTGATCAGTTATCATTAACATACTGTGGGTGATGGAGTGTAACATGGTTTACATACTTCATTTGACAGACGTCCTGATATAAATCTGAGGGCTCACAGATGATTCAAGAGATGTGAAAGAACAACTTGTTTATTCATACTTTTCTCTGTTTGTTGTATTTTTCCTGTCAGATACTGGATACCTGTCTCTCTCTAAAAGCCTCTAAAAACCACCAAACAAAACTATTTGAGGAGGAAAAATTAAACTGTTTACAAGTCACATTTCACCGAGGCCACAACCTGCGACGATCGCTCGGTATGTTTACGCCTCTTTAAGTAACCAGTTTACAGTCAGCTGTCTGCAGTCATTTCACTCCTTAAACGTCCTGGTCTCCTCAAGTACACCAGTTTCTTTGGCCACGTAACTGGGTTAAGTCCAACAACATTGCTTCTCCTCCCTCCCTTACAGGTGACAGAGGGCTGACACGTTTCTTTATCTACAACATAATATTCTTGTGATTTTGTCTTGTTCAGTGGACCAAGGCCACACGAACCTGGACTCAGGACCACGGTGGGTTCACAGCTGCTCTCAAACCAATAAAGTCAGAAAACCAACTGCTTCTGTTTCATGAGGGAATCAGAAGCAGCTGAGCAGTGTGTGTGTGGAAGCATCTCAGTATTTCTGGTCTCCTCAGGCTCTTGTTTGCAGAGAGTTCCTTGTGTTTACTCTGTGTACTCAGACGTTTCCCAGACGCTGCTGTAAAAACCAGCTTATCTAACCCCTGACTGAAGCTTTTCAGCGTTTAATTAGACCTCATCTACAGAAAAGAGCTTACCAACATGGAAACATTTCATTCAGACCCAAACCTGAAAAGCAGAACAAACCCTGGTTCCAGTTAAAAGCACTCATGTGTGATTCCCGTGCTGACGAGAGCTCGGTGGGTTTCTAACCCATGACGTCACGAAGACACCACAACTTTGAGCTCCTCCATCGAGCGTGAAATGGAGACCGACTTTGTGGACTCATAAAATGTTTGAGGTTTTAAATCCAATTCGGCCGTTTCCGCCCTGGCAGCGCTCGCAGTTATGAAGCAGAAAATGTGCTCATATCCCTGGAAATCCCTGCTGCGGTCCGTGTCGACAGAACCTCCGCGCTCTCTCTCCTTTAACCTTTATTCATCCAGGGAGCATCGGCAGAGCAGCCAGCTCCACACTTTAACACATTAACACTGAGAACACAACAGGTCTGCGGCCTGCGGCTTCAAATCAATGTGAAGGTAATATGTTGGTATGACTGAGCTGGAACCAGGATTTAAAAATCACCAGGTCATTAGTCCAACTCCCTCCACAGAGTCTGAGTAACACCACTGGGCCGAACCAAGTCCGAGTGCTTCTCACATCAAATGGTACAGACTTCTGATTAAAAATACAGTTTCAGGGGAAAAGCAAGAGTTTGATGCTCACATGCTAAACTAAGATGTGTTAAGATGTAAACGTCCTGTTGTGAATAAGTCCAGCTTCTCAGAGCTGTTGTAGGACTTTAGGAGTCGCCCATGGTGTCAGTCAGAAACAGATAACTGGCTGATTAGTAACCTCCACTCAGCTTCATCCAGATGCACAGGTTGGTCCTTACAACCATCTAAAACAGAAATGGTCAGGTCCTTGTAAATATCTCTGGGTGAACTCCTGTCAGCAGCAGCGCTCTCTGAACCTGAAGTGTAGTAATGAGACGCTGTGGTGCATTGTGGGAGAAACACAGGCGGTCCTGGTGAGCTGGAAACTCTGAGGCTGTAAATCGTTAAATAGTTTCTGACTGTGATGCTGAACAGGTTTCTGTTACCTGCAGCGAGTTCCCACGACGTACGAATTAATCCACAATGCTGTGGTTAAACTCTCCCTGATGTTCCTCACTCCCTGTGTGTGTGTGTGGTTTTGGAAACACGTCCTGATTGTGTGGGTTCTGGTCTGGGATTGTTGATTAGCTTCATTAGTTTCCTGCTCACGCTCTCCCTCTCTGTGTTGTGGTTTTAGTCTGGCGGCAGGATTACAGTCTCAGCTGAACTCCCCATCGAACCACCCAGCTGCACTAAACCCAGAAACACCGAGCCTCCATCTACAGCGTCATCTTGATTCTGGTCAGCGGTTACTGGACGTGTGTCAGAGGTACTGTCAGTACAGCTGCCTCTTTCTGTTTTATTCATTAGTTTCTATGTTAAATGTCAGCGCAGAAACACCAGGCTGATCATTACTGGTCATTAAGAAGGTCATTAAGGTGGTATTAGTGGTCATTAAGGTGGTATTAGTGGTCTTTTAGGTGGTTGTGATCCTCACTGAGTGGGTTCAAGTGGCCCTTTAAGTTGTTATGGTTCCTTTAGGCTTTAATTGTCCTTTATGTGGTTGTATTGATCACCAGGAAGGTTCTGGAGGTCGTTTTGATGCCTGTCTTTAATGTGGTTCTACTTGTCATTCAGTTCTAGGGTCTAGTCCAGTCTGTGGTTTTAATGGTCACTGAGGAGGTTCTATAATAGGTTCTTTAAGGTAGTAAAGGCTGTTAAGGTGGTATTACTGGTCATTGAGGTGTAACTCTGGGATGTTTTGAACCTGGGCCTTATTTTCTCATGAGTTTGGCTGTAAATGACAAACAGGGACAGAAATCTTTGGTGCAGTATGAACAGCTGCTGCAATGTAATCCAATGGGCATGTGTCCACATCAAAGAAAATCCAATAAAGAGCTTGTTTTTGCCACCGACAGGCTCAGTAAACAGTATAATGTTGCCATGGATCCAGAGAGCCATACTGTGAGCTACAACTTGAGCCCAGTTTTTTTTAGCTTCTATTTGTTTCCATTCAGTCAATCTGTCCACAGTAGAAGCTGCTGAATCAGCTCCTGTTTGCAGCGCAGCCGTGGACGTACAGACAGCGATCACTGCCTGATACTGAAGGAAACGTAAAAACATGAGGCGAACTCTGCAGATCAGGAGTTTTAACTACATTTACTCCATTACTGTGATAATATTAAAGAGCATAAACCCTGTCAGAGGTGGTTACCATGCAGACGGGCTTTCAGGATCCCGTGTGGTCGTTGTGGGAGTTCCACCTCCACCAAAACTCCACCAGACTCCATTGACAAAAACAGGAATTTCACCGAGCAGAACACAGGAGTGTGTTACTGTGTGACACAGAAACACAGGAGCAGTCAGTCGCTGTTCACACCTGCTGCTAAATGTGATGCCATCAGTGACAGTGTGTGTGTTGTAAAGGAGGCTCATAAAGACTGGACAGGTGTGTGTGTGTGTAGGTGTGTGATATGTTACTGCATTAGTAATGAGTGCGTGTTCATGTGTGTGTGTTGTGTTGAAGTAGCCCACCTCAAACAGGAGTATCTGCTGAATCATCTCCTGTAGGTCTGCCCCACACACACACACACACACACACACACACACACACACACACTCGCTGGGCGTTCAGTGCTGACTAATCACTGCTGGAAGGTTTTACAGGTGTTGGAAAAACACACACACACACACAGAGGGAAACCTCACATTACACATACACACAGACACACACACTTCCTGGATGTGTGGAAACTCCTTTTATGGTCATGATTAACATGGAAAAGTCCTCCTGAGTGATGACGCCATCTTTCATAATGACTGTCTGTCTGTGTATTTATTCTTTATTATTCATCATTATTTCATTCTTGGGTGTTTATGGTTTATTTACAGTGATGAGCCTGCTGGTCCTGCATCAGTCATCTACACCAAAAACATGGAAAAATACCAGGTTCCTTTAAATATTCAGCCTCTTTCTGCTTCAACTTTCCCACAATGACTCACAGAAAATTCATTAGTAACAAGTCTGATAATCATTAACGTTGTGTTTCGTGGTTCCAGCTTCTCAAACGTGATGATTTCTCTTTTTACAAACCAAACAATCAGCTGATTCATTGAGAGAATAATCAGCAGATGAATTCATTCTGAAAACCATCAGTCGCAGTCATACATGAATCCAGCTCACCTATTTTCTTCTTTTGACTAAAGGAGCTGAAATACTTCCTCCATCAACAACCACATGGATCACTTTGAAATGTAAGAAAATGTCTGTATGAACAGACTTGTTAGCCTAGCTTAGCACAAAGACTGGAAGCAGAGGGAAACTGTTAGCCTCGCTCCATCAGAGGAGAAAAATCCAGCTCTGTCTGATTTCCATGTTCCATCATCTGATCTTTCTGTCTGATGAATAACGGCGCTGACAGCTCTACCAGACAGGAGTGTTTGAAGTGTTGTGATCACACACTGAACAGTTTAACACAGATGTTGAGAACACACGCATGAGGTCCTGAGGTCACACACACATTCACACACACTCACACACACACCTGGACTTACATCAGCCTGCGACCACAACAAGGTGTTGGCTGCAGTCACTTTCTTTAATGACTCAGCAGAGATCAAACACACACTTCCCACAACAGCATCACACACACACACAGTACATCTGATGTGTGCTTTGATGACTCCACACACATCAGACAACACACACACACACTTTGCACAGAGCCCCACAGGTCCTGACATCACTTCCTGCCTGGTTCTGGATCAGCTTCTGTAATTCACACTGGTTTATTTCATATTTACATATTTCCAATAAGCTGCTGTCAGAATTATGCAGACGACATCAGTGTTTACGTTACAGTCCAGCTTCTTTCTGCAGGTGCACTGAACAAATCCCTCTGCTCCATTCAAAGACAGTCAGGACGTTAAACAGTAAAGAACAAAGCTTCTTATGGGAAAAGCTGTTCTTCTAAACAGTAAAGTCAGTAAAGTATCTGATTACTTCTTCCACCACTGAAAGTCTCACAGTAACACAGACACACTAACAGATGGAGGCAGTGGTATTCCAGCAGCTCCTGTTAAATCCCTGTTTTTGACTATGGAGTCTGGTAGAGATATATAGAGATGTTTCTGCTTAAACTAAAAGTTGTTCCAACATAACGCCCCACAAACACACACTGACACACACACAGTAATGCTTCAGTGTCAGTAAAAGTGTGATCGGTGGTGTAGCGGCTGAGTGTGAGTGTGTCCTGTTTGATCCGGACAAAGTCATCAAAGAACAGGATTAAAGCCCCAACCTTGTTGTGGTCAGAGGGAGGGCTGACACACACACACACACACACACACACACACACACACACACACACACACACACAGATGTTTCTGCTCAGCTGTCTTTACATTAATCCTGTTCATCTTCACCTGTTTTCCGTCCTTTGTTCAGACACAGAATAAAGAGAGAAAGAAAACAGGAAACATGAGCAGACGACAGCAGCCAGGAAATAATGAAGAAAGAGAATGTGAGAACATGCAGAGAAGTATGAAAAGAGACACGGTGGTTTGACAGGAAGCAGACGAGGACAGATGTCTTCAGACGACGATAAAAAGCAACTCGAGCCGATCTGTAGCTTTCTCCTCAGACCTGAATGGTTCCTCTGAGGAGAGACGAGAGCTTCGTGTCCATGTGATTCATCCTGTGAGAGCAGTTCCCAACACGTGCAGCAGGTTTTCATTTGTCCTGGTATCGGTTTTAAACAAGCAACAAGTGTCTGATTCTTCTATTGTGTGTTGACACTCTGTAGTTTTGTACAGACGCCTTTAGACGAGACTAAATCAAAGGTTCATTTCCACTGGAGATTTAACTGTCGTTCACTCGCTGAGTGTTTTTCCAGCTTTTCTTTGCCCTGGGTTTCGCCTCTCAGGCCACAGACCCTACTGATGAAGGTTGTATGGGCTGAAACAGCTGCTGACGCTGTGCAGGGCTGAAGAAAGTGATAATATTTTTATTTGTAGGTAATCATCTCAGCACACGCTGGGGTGATCTGCAGCCGAGAGTCAGCAGCTCTGAGTCTGAGGGAGAGGAGCGTCTGGAAAACCTTCTGTAACCTGCTGACACCGGGTAAGAGGAAGAACATGGATGGACGGTAGATAATAATCTAGAGAGGAAGCACAGAGCTCTTTTAGTGAGAGATGCAAATAAATGTTGCCCCAGTGAGCGAGTACTGAGGTCTTTGTACGAGAGATGCAAATGCAACTCGCACTGTGAGGAAAAGTGTGTGTAAAAACTTGTATTTGTGTTACATAAGTCCTGAGACATCAGAAGAGATGAAAGCCTGTGAAATAAAGTCATCAAAAATACATAATATTACATAAACTCTTCTCAAATTACATCTGAGGATGAATAATTCAGCGCATGCGGTCATTAAACAGAGCGCTTACAAGACGAAATCTAGAGAGGATTATCTGGAAAAGGAGGAGAGAGATGAAACAGCCAGAGGAGACAGAGAGGGAGGGTGAAAGTGTGTATTTGTGTCAGGAGTTGAAGTAAATGCAGTCTGGACTCTAACGAGACGTGTTTGCTCCACTTACAGTCTGAAGTGTTCGCAGTATAAATAGGACGATAAATTAAACAGAAAAACCAAACACTGGTCAAAACGTGGAGTTTTCTAACAAAGCCTGTTTGTGCAAAGCAGCAATTAGAGGCAACAATGGAGAATCAGGTTCCACTGAAATACACAAACAAAAACAGCTCCTTTATATAACCTGTCAGTCTGTGTTATCTCACAAACAGGCCTGTTTTTTTTTACTCAGTCAATGGATGTGTCTGGATAGTGTGAAATATTACAAACTTTTAGTTCAGAGCTAAAAGTCAGAGCTTATTTGAGAGGCCTAAACAGCAAACAGGCACATTTTGGATTTAAATAATTCATTCTTAACTTCAAAAGTCCTCAATTTGCAAAAATATCCTTCTCCAAACTCTCCTCATTCTCCAAAAATGTCCTGACCTTCCAGAAATATTCATACTTTCCAAAAAATGTGTGATAGTCTCAAAGTATTTGGTCCTCACAAAGTACAACCTCAAACACGATGACATGAGCAGTTTACATTAAAACAGATTTAGCACATAACACAGCCTCAGGCCTCATATAACAGATTTCAACACACTCATACTGAGCCAAGTGCAGCTGTCAGCCAGCCAACAAAGATGCATCACACACTCACTGACACATGTACTACACACACTCATTAATCCAACAGATGCAGCTCAGGTTTCTGCACAGTGTTAACATGTCGCAGTGATCAACATGAGCACCAAACGTCGAGTCTCCCAGAGGCTGCCATGTTTACCACACGACCATCAACAAACAGCCTGATTATTTAACTCTGCAACGGTAGAGGAGTAAAGTTCTCCTGAGGGTCAATAAACTGACCTACAAGCAAAGGGACCTTTTCTAGCACGACTACCAGAGTCTGGTTCACAGGAACCATCAAACTGGGATTTCTGGATTTGAAAAACCTTTTCCTTCCTGACCTCAGGTTTTGCAGCATTTTCAAAACCCAGTACGTGTTGTGAGATTACTGGGATTACACTGACATCCAGGTAGAGGAACGCACCTGAAGAACAGTTCGATTCCCAGCTGGAAGGCCCTGTATCTGAGCCAGTCTTCTCTGGACTCCTGCTTGGCTGTGAGCCATAGGACCAGTTGGACCTTTACAACCTGCATCCAGCGCTCCTCTGCCGAGCCCGTGACCTCTTACGAGTGATGGGGAGTGAGTGTCTGAGAGTCCTCTTTTCAAGAGATGACCAGCCTCCTTTGTGGGACTGTAGGCCTCCACCTCACCATGGGGTTCTCAAAGACTTGGAAAACTTCATCAGTGACCCAGTGAAGTAGAACACCTTTCCAGTCTTCTGCATGTTTGCCAGGACCAAGCTCATGTCACTGAAACCTTGAGGTTTTCTGGACTAATGTGGTCTAGGTCTCAAATATGGAGGCCCCAGATGACCGTGGACCATCCTGTTTCAAATTATGAGAGGCGGTGGGCGAGGCACAAAATACAGAATCACGCAGTGTCCTCAACAATGTCACTCCACCCCCCATTTGTGCCACTGAGAGAAAACAGACATTATATTCACACAACCACAGAGGTCGCCTGTTAGGAAACTGTAAACTGAGGCCTTCTTAAATGTTTAAACAAATGAGCAATGCTGTTGTTTCTGTGCTGAGGACAGTCTCCTGTTGGGAGACAAAACGTCAGTTCAGATCAACTGTGGTTAAAGAGCTATTTAGATCAGTTTGACTTCTCTTCTTGGAGCTTTTGTGCCGGGCAGAGAGCAGAGGGGAGGGAACAGTTACTGTGGGCAAACAGCTGGATGAAGAAAAAATGACAGATTGAATTTAACATAATGATCTCTCCCAGCGCTCTGCCCTCGTTCCAAGGCCTCAGAGAGCGACTGAGCCAGCGTGTTTCCTTTTTATCTACAAGTGAAACTATTTAAGAAAGTATGTGAGTCCACCCAGAGGGCTGAGCTCAGATGATTAGGAGGATTAGGAGCTTAAAGCAGATGTTTGGACACACAGCGAACACCTGCAGTCAGCTCAGGTCACGTCTATGTTAGATCCTCTCCCCTCAGCTGAAAATATGGATTTTAAAGCCGGAGCAGGAAACGGACCAGAACAGGTGGAACGTGACTAAACGTTTACGGCTTCACGTGTCTCTCTGCAGCACCGTCCTGTTCCCTGTGTCTGTGTCAGCAGGGAATCAAAACCATCTGGAGCCTCTCCACGTCACAGTGAACGGCCTCCCGTCACGACTCCAGTCCACGTGTGTGGACCGGGCTCAGACCTCGACGCTCACGTCAAATTTCATCTACGATTGTTACTCATTAAATAAGTACATCCATTAATAATCACAGACTAACGACCTCTGTGCTCACATGATGAAGAAAACAAGGTATAGCAGCTGGTCTACAGGTCGGAGGGATACTCACTTCAGTCCAGAAACTTCTATGTAATGTTCTGGATCGTCTCCTGTTCTGTCTGTGTGACAGAGACAGAGACAGCAGCTAAGATACAAGCTGCTTTTATTGTGGTCATTTCAAAGAGTCCAGTCTGGTGCCTGTGTGTGACTTGATGAATTTATATTATCCAGGCAGGAAAAGATGAACATTCCTGGCAACAAAGACAGAAAAACGCCCATGGCCTCTGCTCCAGAGAATGGGCATAACTCATAAACAGAGGGTGTGTGCAGCTTTGTGTGCTGAGTTGTTGTTTTGATGGAGAAGCATCAAACTTGATGATACTGTAGGAAGAGTTACTGGGAGGAGAAACTGTAATGGAATCCCTGTCTGAGCCCTGTTACTGACTGTTACAGCAGAGAGGTGAGAGCTGTTTCTCTAATGATGCACTGTCTCTGTCTGAACATGAGGAAAGTCACAGATCTCTGATTCTACTGAACTTTTCTTTCTGGAAGACAAAGCCATCGATCGCAAGTCGACGCTGACTAAACTTTCTCCGTCTGACGGCTTCAAAGAGTCAGAGTCAATAAAAACCTGGATCTGTGTGTGTGTGTGTGTGTGTGTGTGTGTGTTCATAGCATCATCATCCTCTGAGCTAGAGATCAACAATGAAGCTTTGAACCTTTAAGGCCTGAACCTCCAGGTCCTTATAGACACAACACCTGGGCCTGTGTGTGTGTGTGTGTGTGTGTGAGTTGAGGCAGAGTGGTTATATAAGGCACTCAAAACTCTTCAGAGAGAGAAATGCTAACACACACACACACACACACACACACACACACACACACACACTGGGGAGCGATGATGCACAAAGTGAACTAAAGAGAAAAAACACAGATGACAGACAGAGCTTCAAAAACTTAAAGAGATCTGAAGAACTCTCTCTCTCTCTCTCCATCATCTGTGGAGAGATAAGAGGTGACAGAAGAAGGGATGAATGAAGGGGGGGGGTGAGAAAAGGAAAGTTAGTGAGAGCCAGGGATGGAGAGAAGACAGAGGGAAAGAAAGAAAGATCTACAGATCAAGAGAATAAAAGAAAACAGACAGAAAAGGAAGATGAAAAGAAAAAGAAGACGACAAAAAGTAAAGAAAACAAAGAGAGAGAGAGAAGGTCAGTGGACGGACAGAGACAGCACAGAGGGAAAAAGATGTGAGGGAGCTGACAGGTGAAGACGGGCGATCGATGCCGGCCGAGATCACAGAGACAGGTGGAGCGTACCTGAGGTGAGTCATCGCTCCGCGTGATGAAGTGAAGAGAAGAAGACGAAGGAGGGAAACCTGCGGTGCGTCACTGCCTTTACATCCCTGTGCTGTGTTTTCATCTCCCTCTCTCCTCCAGGGAGGAGGCGTTCAACTTTCACATCCACAAAGTTTCTGCAGAAAAAAAAGACAAAAACAGGAAGCAGCAGATTAAAAACCAGTTTAATACAGATTAACACCAACTGTCTCTCTGTCTCTCCTGCACCATTTTGTGTCTCGATATGTGAGATGATAACAAAACGATATAACAAGGAACAAGAGAGATCATTCAGGAAGAGTTCAACCCACCACACAGAGTGAAATCAACAAGGATCCAGTTTCACTCGGAGTTTCTGAATCCTTTTATTTTGAAATCATTCGTGAAGCCACTGAAGCAGAGGTGGTGCAGGAGCAGCTGTCTTTACCTCCTCCATCCATGATGATGATGGCGCCACCTGTTCTTCCACATACGTCACTACTTCCCTGCAGTAACTGTACCAGTTGTTTACCCTGTTTAAGTTGATTTGTGTTTTCATAATGAAGCTTCACTGATGAGAGCAGAGGCAGAGCTTCCACTGAGAGAGACACAAAGAAGTGATGTGAAATATAAACAGTTTGTAGATAAAATGTGCTCACGAGGCTCTTTAGCAGGACATTAGCTGGATGTCGGGATCAAACCTGTGACCTTTTCCTTCTAAGGGACTTTCACAGCTTCATTTTCCGGGCGAGAGAGCAGCAGATTTTGTGTTTTCACACAGTCTGAGTGCCCAGCTGTGAAACCACATCATTCTCCTCATGGTTTCCTAACTACAGTTTGTCTTTCCCTTCTCCACCCTCTCTGATTCTCACATAATTCCCCCTGTTCCTTGTCATGTTTGGACAGATCGCATACGGTGGTTTGGCCCAAATTAATGCTGTGGTCAGGAGGTTTCTCAACAATCCTCTCTCTCCACCAACAAGTGCTGTTTCTGAGAACTGCGTCAGCGCCGGGAGGACGATCGCGCTCATGCACACGACTCTGATGATGATGGTTATGACGGTGGAGTGCAGTGACACAGGAGAGGCTCAGAGCAGATAGGAGTTAGTGTGCACAAACCATCCTGCAGAGTCACGGTGGGTGTGGAGTTTCTGACGCTCCGGCCAAACCACGAGGTGGGCGTTCAGACTGTGACGGGTCCGAGGCTGCACTGGGAAAACCAGGACCTTTGACTCGACTGCTGCTGTCACACAAACTGAGTTTATGAGCAGCAGAGAAGGAGCAGAAATGAGCTGAGAGATGGAAGTGATGGAAAGTGAGTCGGAGTCTGGAGGCTGCAGAGAAGTCCAGATGAACTGACAGGTCTACTGAGGATCTGAGGATCAAATTATAGTTTCCACGTCTGCAAAACTGGAGAGTCTACATGAGGTTAATTTCTCTGTCAGTCATCAGCTGACAGAAAACCTACACAGACACGCAGAATGAATAGAAGCATTTGTCTCCAGGCTGGACTGTATCTGTTTTTCTAAGCAGTCATTCAGTTTTTAAAATACAGAAAATCATCAGAAACACTCAGCAGGACTCATCAGGAAAATGCTGTTTATAAAAATAATGAATTTAAATTCTCAGGGGGTAAGGCTGCTCAGATGTGGCTCAACAGCGCCCCCCTACAACATTCCAAAGAAACAAAACTTTGCAGTAAGTTTCAACTGCTCATATGAAATTCAGTGGGCACATGCAAGATCCCAAGACATGAACCCAACAGGAAGTCAGCCATTTTGAATCTACTGTGCAATTTTGGCTCAATTTTAGAGATTGATTAGACCGACTTCACATTTTGTCAGTATTATCTAAAAATTTTCAGGACACAAAGCTTTTGAGTTTTCCTTGAACACCACGTCTGCAGCAACATGGTGAATTCCCATGTTTCACCATGAAACAGGAAGCTGTTGTAACTCACACATACACAGTCCAGTCTGCTCCACACTTCACATGAAGACAGACTCATGACGATATTCATCAGTGTTGAGAGTTTGAGAGTTTGGAAACTTCTCTGAAAAAGAAATAAAGAGGGTGTCATCGGCGAAAACGCTCATCCAGGTCGACGTCTGATTAAATGCTGATGTGTTTACATTGTTATTAAAGTCTGAGAAACACCACAACACAGCAAACAGCTTTTAACCTCAGGCACTTAGACTCATCAACACTGCTCCAGCTTTAATTAGTAATGCTGACACTGACATCTTAATGTACAGTGCAAAGTTTAGATTTTGATTTATTCATAGGTTGTTGTCAGGCTGCTCTCAGACATGTTAATGTGTTGTTTATTCTGAGAAGAAGAGCTGGGGCAAATAGAAAACAAACACTGTTAATTCCTGAGGTGGTGGTTTTGAATGAATCCTTTATCCCTTCATCGTTTTCCAGTATTTCCCACCCAGTGTTGATGCTTGGTTAGTCACCCTTTTCCCACGTGACTCTGACCTTACAGTAAATCACAGACACTTACTGAGAACTGAATGAGATTACACTTAGATAAACAGTGATACTCATGGATCAAGTGAGAAAAATCCTCAGCAGTTTTATGTCTTGTCAACATTTCACTCCCTTAAAAAGGCACAAACTCTGGAGGAAGTTGCTTCATATACTGGAATCTCTGATCGATGTTTGTGTATGAAAATACACTTTGATCTGCATTAATCACAGACTGGATGTGTGCAGTCGAGTGTCCTCTCTAAGTTACCAGCAGTCATATGAACACATGCTCTTCACTCTCATGTTTCTGAGACAGATCAATGTGTCCATGTCCTCCAACGATGGACGCCCTCAGCGGCTGCCATCTTAGCGACACAAGAGGAGAGGCCTGTTTTTAAACTTGAGAAAATGGCGGCAGGGGGAGGAGAACATGTCGCTGGCGTTGATGGCGGTGTAATTTACATGTCGCATGAAACAGACAAGAGAGTGAAACGTTCATTTTTACATCAGGTGAGTGAATCAGCGCACAGCAAGTAAGACAGTGGCCTCAGTGTGCAGGTGAGAGATGCACACCTGATACAACACCTCTGAACACAGGAAGGAGAATTTAGTAAACCATGAGCTAACGTCTGGAGCACACACTCACAGAACTACAGTTACATCCAGGTGACTTATTTGTACTTATTTATCATCAGCAGGAAAGTTCAGTATGAGTCTGTTCTGTCCAGTAACTTTATGTTTCAGTAGAAGGTGAGATAGTAAAGACAGGAAACAGCAGGTCAGTTATCAGCTGACGAGATAACGAGCGAGTCTTTAACTTGATTCATGTTCATGTTCAAAGTGAAAGTGATCAGCAGGTTTAAAGGCCTGACACATGAAGTACGACCATTCCAACACCTAACAGCTCGTTCTGAGAGTCACGCTGTTGGTTTGTTGCCAAATAGTTAAAGTCTGACACAGTGACACTGCCAGGAACCACAGGGGAATTCAGGACGAGAGACACCAAGAAACACAGGGAGAGAGAGAGAGTTAACAGCAGCTGAGCATCTGCACGGAAGTACACGCTCACACACTGATCACTGACGCAGGCCTCACTCCAGCAGCGAGAGTGTTGGGGTTCTTGATTCATGCAACTTGTACTACATGCAGAGTCACAGGTTTTTATATACATGTGTGAGTGTGTGTGTGTGTGTGAGCTGGAAGCTGAACTGAATCACCTCAGATGCTTTGAGACGTCATAAATCTGAGTCTGGAAAACGTCCTGATGCGTTAAAACACACACGAAGCCTGAAGACGAGGATGTGGGGAAAGGAAACGTGAGACCTGAGCTCCTCTGTGTGTGTGTGTGTGTGTGTGTGTGTGTGTGTGCAGCGGTGGAGGAAGTATCCAGATCCTTTACTTAACTACAAGTACTAATACAACACTGTTAGAATTATTCCAGCCTCTAGCTGTGGGCTCGACCGTCTCCCTCCACCTTTGGTCTGAGGTCCTGTCAGTCTTTGGGGTCAGTGCTGGGGTTTAGTCTTCAGCTGTGATGGTTAACGTCAGGTCAGACACCGGGAAGACAAAGAAGTTACAAGTGTAGAAGACAAAACCTGCAGTTTAGAACGGACCAAGTTTCTAAAATCCATCCGATCGCTCAATGTTCCGATCGTTAATTGTTGGATATTTAACCACAGACTGATCCGCTGGAGATTCAACCCTCGTGAACGCCACTCGCCTTGTTTCCTGTGCGACCTCTGACCTCACCCATCGGAGTGACATCATCACCTTCCTCCGGTCTGGTGACTGAGCGTCGCGCTCGAGGAGAAAACCCACATTACTGAAACTGCTGCTGCAGTTTTCCTCAGAGTCACGCCTACACAAACACACACATAACAGACACACCCTTACATGTGCACGCCACACACAACATGTCCATTAAAGATGTGGTGGAGAAATCCCCTGTGTGTGTGTGTGTGTGTGTGTGTGTGGACTGGAATGCATCCTGTAAATAAACCCACGCAGATTCATAAAGATGTTTTCATATTTCCAAAAGCTCCCACCTTAAAGATACACAAAACTAACACATGAGCTCTGACACGACCCTGCAACATCTGTGACCTCAGCGTCTAACATCTCCTCTATAGAAAAACAAAGACTCAAGGTTTGTTGTTCTGCAACTGGATAATAAACAAATTCAAGCATCTTCAAGAGCAACTGCACAATGACCCCATTAGACACCTCACTCACATCTACAGCATCTACAGCATCTACAGCATCCACACACACACACACACACACAGCAGACGTTAGAGACAGAGTCTGGTGGACAGTCAGAGACTGATGGTCTTTGACTGAACCTCTCAGAGTTAATGACCTGGTGGCTGCAGAGGATGTGTTATCTATATGCATTTATTTTACTTTTACCATTGGTCATCTTTCTTTCCCTCCATCTTCTTCTCCTCTCCTCCCTCCTTTCAGATGATTTCTTTCCCGTCTCCTCCTCCTCCTCCTCTGAGATTCTTTACAGCAGAATCTCTCTTTCAGATCTCCTACTGTGACTGGTCAGAGCAACACAATCCATCACACACAGCTGGAGGATCCCATCATGACCAATAAGACTGTGTGTGTGTGTGTGTGTCCTGATGCAGCAGGGCAGTAAATTAGTCCACACCTCCACAGAGTGTTTCATAAAGCTGCAGAGAGAGAGGAGGACGAAGAGGAAGGAGATGTCATTCAGAGAGAGAGGGAGGAAGGCTGGGTGTGAGATGCAGGTGGTCCTGGGGGGTCTGAAACTGACCGACACCTGGGACACCCTGTTATTCAAAATTATTCAAAATTATTCATTATTCAAAAATTGTTGTGGTGTTTCGTCTTCATCGCCACTGAATACCCAGCTGGTGGCGCTGTTGTCAGTGGTCGTAGCTCACTGCTTCAGCATCACAGTCACATTAAGTCTGACTCCTTTACACACTGTGGAGAACAAACGAAGGAAACACTGAGGAAAAAAGACAGATACAGAATGAAAGAGAAAAGACAAACAGAGAGGAATAAAACAAAGAAAGAATTTGGACATCTACAACAAGAAATAAACCAGAGGATACAGAGAAGGAAGGAAGGAAAATAGACAAAATAAAAAGAGAAAACAAACAAGAAAAGGGATGGGATGACATTCAGAAAGAGAGAAGGAAAGGAGGAGGAAATGGAAACAGAAAAACAGAGTGACCTCGTCCACAGCATCAAAGAAATCCACAGAAGTAATGGAGGGAGGGAAGGAGAGAGGAGAAACAGACAACTGAAGAGAAAGAAAGACAACTAGAGGAAGGAGGAGGGAGGGTAAAGGTGTGTGAAGGTACTTTGAGGTCACACAGGGAGATTACAGCTGACGTCCACTAGATGGAGCAGTTCAATCTGCATTCAGCTGCATTTGACCTGAACACATCAGCTTCTCTTTACCTGCTAACAACAGTTACACCTGACACCATAAAGACGTAACATCTATCTCTGAACCTCGTCCTGGACAGACAGTGTTTAAACAGGTTTATAAAAGGTAAAACAAGGAACCAAACACTCATTTTAACAAGCTGAGGTGCGTTTGATTTCCTTCTCTCGACAGCTGAACCCTTCAGTTCAACCTCCAACAGTCAGATTTTCCTCTTAGATGAAGAAAAAAAACTTTATCTGACACTGGACTCAAAGTTTTACTTCATACAGTAGATCACTCACACTGGACTCATACAGCAGATATAAAGACAGATGACTGAAGTTTTCCTTTAAGAAGCTTCATGTTAAAACAGAAACAAACGTGTATCGTGTTGCTGCAGCTCATTACTGAAGCTTCATGATGTTTCCACTGAAATAATCAAACCCAACATGTCCCATCAGATAAAAAGATTCAACCACTGCATCCTCTCAGACACATTTCCCTAAAATTCATCCTGACGTCTTTGGGATCTTTGGAAACTTTGGGATCTCCATTAAAACTTTAAATAAAGTTCTGTGGTTGTGAACAGCACGAGGACGTAATGACGGACTGGCAGGGTTGAGGAGGTTCATTTAAAGCAAGCGCTCCCTCGTTCTTTTCCCAGCTGTTCTGAATGTATCCTGGATGTGGGTTTTTTTCAGCCCCGGAGGCGACTCTAAAAACAAAGTGGATCAGCGCTGCTGCCGGCGTTACGACAGGTTCATGACTCACAGGTTGTGAGTTATTTAAAGAAGCCACCGGTGCAGACAAGTTAATTTCCATAATACACACTGTAACGCCTTTATAAGGCAACTCAGCGAGCGGTGAGCTCACACAGGCATGAGCTGGAGGTTTTAAAAAAAAAACATGTTGACGAGCAGACAACCAACGACTCACACACACACACACACTTTCCCCCGCGGCAGAGGGTGAATCCCAGACGTCTGATTCGGTGTGTAACTCCACGTCTTCTCCGCTTCCTCTACCAGTCAGATCTGACTCTGATCTCTCGGTTCTCCAAGTTATCAGAGAGAGAGTGATGTGGTCGGAGGGAGAGAGAAAGAAGAGGTTTATCAAACTAGAAACCCTTAAGATTTCCCTTTAAAACACACTAGAACCTTCTTAGAACCAATTAAATCCCTTAAAATCACATCAGAAAACCTTTAGAACCTTAAATCCTATTTGTCACCTGTTCTCCTTCGAAAACCCTTAAAAATAGTATCAACCCTTAGAATCACCTTAGAGCCGATTAAAAACTCTTGCAATCTCATACAGAAACCTTAAAATATTAGAAACACATTGAATCTTCTTGAAATCCTCTGCAAACCCACTAGAACCCCAAAACTCTTTCAAAGAAACCCTTTAAACCTTCCAAAATTTCTGGGAACCTTAAACTCACCATGCCTTAAATCCAATTTCACTCTCTGCACATGTAAAACCACTTCAGTAAAACCTCCACATTTACAAACCTCAGATCTGTTGGACCCTCTCAGAACTCCACTAGACTGACTGAGGAACCTCCTCAGGAATCCACTTAAAATCCCTTCCAGCCTACCCTCATTTAAGAATCCCTTTACTGATGAGTGAACTTTGCCAACACATCCTTAAAATCCCATTAAATCCTGAAAATTGTGGAACCTCCTCAGGAATCTTATTAAAATCTTTACAAAATCCCATTGGAAACACCCTAAAATCTCCATTCAAGACCTCCTGACCGTCTTCAGGTTACCTTAATTCCCTCTTTTGTTACCTAATCCCCTCCATGACCACCCATTTCCTGAGGATCGTTTCTCAATAAAACCAACCACAATGACAAACAATGACAGGGGAGCACTGCATAATGTTATCCAGGAGGAATGAGTGGGCTGATGGGAAATGAAACGAGGTGGTAATGAACTTCTACAGAAGCTGCAGGAGAGCAGGAGAAAAATGAGGGTTTCCTGGTTTACAGGATGATGATAGGATGACTCTGAAGATGACGGTGCTGATAACAAAGAGAGGACGACCACCATACAAGGTCATGCTTCCTAAGATGACTTGAGGGGTTTTCATCTTGATGTGTCAACACCAGCAACTGAGCAAAGTGGACATTCAAGCAAGAATCAAGCAAGAAGAAAAAGTGCCATACTGAGCGTGGATTATCATAAATAATTGCTCATAATTCCAGATGTTATGTTTAATTTTGGGTTACATGTTTGATGAAAGGGGATCTTTAAATAAAGCTGAGTTAAGCAGAAGGAATCTCAGCAGCCTTCAACAAACACCAATTCCCATAAGCCCTTGATGTTCCTGTGCTAATGCTGCGTTAACATCACATGGGAGGGAAGGTTCATCGGACAGTTCGGGATGGCAGCTGTCAGTCATCTTGTGCTGCAGCTTCTCACTCAGCTGCTGTGATCAATAGACATATTGATTATTGATTAGCTGTTGGGTCAAGAATATGTCAGATAACACATGATGCATTCAAGTGTCTTCAGTCTAAAATGTAAAGATGTCCAGTGCAGAATCACGTATGACAAAGAAAATCCTTAAATCCTCACATTTGAGAGGCTGCACACGTTTGACTTCTTTGTTTGCAACGTGATTAAGATGATTAATGATCGAGACAGGAATGGACCAATCGTTGCACTTCTATTTCCACTTAAAGCAAAGGTTTCCACTTCTTACATCCACTGCTGCGGTGGAGCTGGAAAAGTAAACCTTCTTCTATGGACTGCTCTTTGTGAGAGATCAGCGATATGTGAACGTGATGTCAGGATGTTTGATCACAGAAATAAAGAGCTGAGTAAAATCAAAAAAGAAGAATGAGGAAGAAGAAGAAGAAAAGGAGCTGGAGGAATCTGAATCGTCGACCTTTGCAGGAATCCCGTTTGGACCAAACGCTGCTGCCGCTTCGCCCGCCACAGCGCGACAAGGCGAGACCGCACAGTCATGAACCATGATGTCATGTTGACTGGAGCTGAACAGCAACCAGACTAAACACATCCAGGCTGTCAGACAGACTGACTGACTGATAGACTGTCAGACAGATGGACAGGAGAGTCACAGGCGAAGACCAAGTCATCCAAGATTTTCCCCCTCAACACGTAACTCATTCACAGCCGACTGTGGGAGAGAGAGAGGGAGGGAGGGAGGGATAAAGGAATCCCAGCTTTGCTCCATTAACAGCCGAACAGAGGGAGGAAGGCAGGGAGGGGAGAAATAAATAAAGAAAGAGAGAAAGAGAAGGAGGGAGGGAGGAGGGTGAAGGTAAAAGTTGGAAGTGCTATGAGTCACGGAGTGAGATGGGAGGAGACTGGAGAGAGAGAGGGAGAGAGAGAGGGATGGAGGGAGGAGGGAGGAGGGAGGGAGGTATAATTATGGTAGGAGGCTGCCAGGGCGAGAGAGAGGAGAGAGAAGCAGAGGGAGGGAAAGAAAGACGAGAGCGAGGAGAGAGAGAGTCCAGCCCACTCCGGTAAAACCATTCAACTGGTGAGCGAGGGAATGCATTCAACACAGAGAGAGAGAGAGAGAGAAAGAGGTAAAAAGAGAGAGAGAGGAACTCCCTTCGTCTGGGATAACTTAGTCAAACTGCCTCTCTAACACACACACACTCTGAACACACACTCTGCAGCGACTTCACCCCGGGAACAAGGATCCTCCTGCACTCCAGAGTTTTTCCTTCTCCGCTTTTTCATCATCCATTCATCACATCTGAGAGTTTTTTCCTCTTCCTTCTTCTTCTTCTTCTTCTTCTTGTTTTGTTGTTTTTTTCTTTTTCTTTCTTTCTGTCTTTCTTGTGACGCCTCCACATTTTCCAGCCATCTGTCCCTGACAAAAAAGATAAGGATTACTCATTTTCTCTCTCGGCGTTGTTTTTTTTTTCTTTTTTGTCCTCCTCTCTCTCGTTTCTTTACAGTTTTTTTCCCTCCGTTTTTCGCAGGTGGACTGTGAGCTGAGCTGAACTTTGCAGCTTCCGAGAGAACTTCTGAGAGAACGAGAGAGAAGAAAGACAAAGACAGTAAGAAAGACAGAGAGCAGAGGAAGGAGGGAAGGTGAATTTTAAACAAAAGAAGACTTTTCCTCTCTCGTCATCCAGGACTGAATTTTTGTTCAAACTCTTTTGGACAAAACTCAACTTTTCTTCATCTTTTCCGGCTCCGTCTGTGCATCTGCATCCGGCAGCATCACCAAATCCAGCCCAGCAGCCAATCAGGCGTCTCCTGCCATCATGTCAGTCTTACCTCTGCTCAGCTGGACCGTCCTGATCCTGGTCCAGAGCTGCAGCTCGTCTTCGGACCCGGCGTCCAAACTCCAGCCTCCGCCTGCTTTCTCTGACCGTCCATCCTCACCACCAGCCGCTGCCGGACGCCGCCTCCAGCTCCCACTGCCCCTCCTGCGCCCTGGCCAGGATGAGGAGGAACGAAGGGGGCACGGTGGCGGACGATGCGGCGGCGGGACACGAGCGAGAGGAAGAGGAGGCAGCTCAGCAGGATGTGGTGGAGGCGGTGAAGAGACACATCCTAAACATGCTGCACCTCCAGGCCCGGCCCAACATCACCCGGCCCGTGCCGCGCGCCGCGCTCCTCAACGCCCTGCGCAAGCTCCACGTGGGGCGAGTGGCGGAGGACGGCAGCGTGCAGATCGAGGGGGAGGAGGAGACGCGAGGGCGGGGAGGCCGGGGAGGAGGAGGGGGAGGAGCAGCAGCAGCAGCGGCGATGGCGGCTCGGGCGGGAGACGGCGGCGATGCACAGGAGACGACAGAGATTATCACCTTCGCCGAGGCTGGTGAGTACATACTGCTACATACTGAGAGTGTGTGTGTGTGTGGTGTGTGTGGTGTGTGTGTGTCTGAGTGTGTGTGTGTGTGTGTGTGTGTGCAGCAGCAGCCCGACAGTAAATGAGTAAATCTGCATTTTCTGTGTTAGTGGACTCAAGGAATGTGTAATGGTTACCTGTGTGTGTGTGTGTGTGTGTGTGTGTGTGTGTGTGGAGAGCAGCCAAGTCTACTTAGTGTGTAAGCACATATTTGCATGTGTTACTGTGTGTGTGTAACACATGCAAATATGTGTGTGTGTCTGTGAGTGTGTGTGTGTGTGTGTGTGGAAAGACAAAAATGCAGCTGTGTTGGAAATGATCACTGTGTCCACCTGTTTAATTCCACCTGCGTACGCAGAGACACACACACTCACACACACACTCACACACACACACTCACACTCACACACACACACTAACCTCTGTAATCGCCTCCTGCTGTTTTCAAAGAATACCTCATTATCTACTTAAAGTCAGAGTCGTGTGTCGCCGCCTGTGTGTGTGAGAGTGTGTGTGTGTGTGTGTGTGTGTGTGTCTTAAAGCGGTGTGAGTGCTGGAACGCTTTTCTGACAGACGGTAGCGACAAAGAGCGAGCCAGAGAGGGAGAGAGGGAGGGAGAGGAAGAGGCAGCGCTGCTGCGTTACTGAATAATAAAACACACCTCACATGATGATTCAGACTGAACCGTCCTCTCAGCGCTGCTCAGTGGCACTGCGGCAGCCTGAGGTCAGGGGTCAGCTGTAGTCCTGTCACCTTTGACCTCCAGCAGGTCCAATGTGTTTAAGTCCAGGTCAGTGAGGGGTTACAGCTCGCATGTGAGAGGTTCACTGTCAGCTGGTAAAAACAGCTGTTCCTCTGGAAAAACCTCCAGTTTGTGATATTTCTGTTCATGTTTGATCAATCAGCTTCAGATTCTCAATCGATTCATCATAGACTGATTTATTTTCTCCCAGGCAGCTGCTGCACTTCACCTCTATGAAACTCGCAGAGCGACACCCGATCACTTCACCTGTGATTTTTTTAATCACGTTTACGACACGGTCACGTGGTGCAGCAGGAAACTGCTGATGCGTTCAAAGACGCCCCAACATCTGAGACAGAAAACCTTTTCATTGTGTCATCAGTCATGTCCTCTTTAGAAGAAAAGGAAATCTGATGAATACTGTCGGTTTTTCTCCGAGTTAAATCATGAAGTGAACAGATACAAAGGTGTGTAACAGTTTCCCACTTTCAGAGCTCACCTGTCAGTCAGGCCGTGTGGGCGGGACTGTGACGTCGTCTTCTTCCTCCTCTGGATTTTCTGTTGGTGCAGTTTGAGTTTCTGTAGGCGAGAGTCTGGAACAGCAGATGGAAAAGATTTTTATGAACTGGATCTGTGCAGACAGGCTGAGAGGAGCAGCTTTATTTAAAGGAAAACACAGGATTTGATGCTGTTTAAAGAGTTCCTCCTCATGGATTCAGTCTCTGTGTCCCACAGTCTCTTCAGTTTGATGCACAATTAATTATCTGCTACAGGAATCTAAATGTAACACAATAATTTCACCATATATAAGAGGTGAACTAACCCCAAACCCTAAACACCATGATGTATGTCACCACAAGAAACAGAACCCAGTCTGTGAAAACCCTGAATCTGCAGCAGGGACTGTCTGAGGATTCTTTCCTTTAACCTCCTGCTCACAGAGCCACAGAATCCAATAAGAGCTTCATTAAAACCCACACGCCACCTTCAGCTGAACCTCAGCAGCGTCTATTTTATGCATGCGAACCATTTTTGAACGATTTTCCAGGGGGAGAACGTCATTAGAACCGAGCCTCAGAAACTCCTCGAGAACACCTGCAAATACCATTCAGAATTCCATCTGAATCTGGACTGATCCTCCACAAAACCCCCGTTCAGAAACACAGAGACCGGCTCAGATTTATTACCCTAAAAGTTGCCTCTCAGGTTTCGTTTAATGCCGCTCTTCCTGTCTGATTGGTGGACCTGTGTGCAGCCTGCAGACTCTGATCATTAAGGCAGATTAAAGCTCAGACTTAGCGACTCTTTGTTTCTGAGGATTAGAAAATCATTTCCTAACTCTGACTGCGACCGGACAACGATGGAAACATCTCATTAATAATCAGAAAAGAATTCACAACCAGCAGAAATTTGACGATTAATAACTGTAGCGCTTTGGCCACAAGGGGGCACAACATCTGACATTAGTATTTCCTGATCTGGTTTTTAAAATAACAGCTTGGACTGAAAGAATCCGGCGTTGAAGCAAACAGCAGGAAAATGGCGGGAGAACGTAAACAAGTTTCTATTTAAGGTCAGTGACCTCTTTACCATGCTGTCGAACTGAAACAGGTGTTGGTGTCCCTGTTACTGTTCATGAGAAACAATAGAAAACCTTGTTGTTTTTCTAAGAGGTAACATGACCCGCCGTGAGAATACTTTGCACCCAGCCGGTCCTGTGCTTTGTTAGGAATAACTGATGCATTCAGGGACCTCGGTAATTATTTTGGGCGATGGAGATGGCGAGCAGGGGAGCGGAGGGACGACTGGATTCCTGGCGGAGACGAAGTGTCGACCTCCGTTCAGCAGCTCCGACACAATATCTATCTGTCTGTCGTTCTTCTTTCCATCTGTTTAAACTCCTCTCCTCCATCCCTGTTTATCCCCCTCCACCCCTCCTCCTCTCGCTCCGTCTCTCCCCACACACAGAGGACAATTAGGCTAATTGAACTTAATTGAACACATCATTAGCGACATTCCACAATCCACTTTCATCTCCCTCTCTCTCCCTCTCTAACCTCGATCTACCCTTCCCTCCTCTGGCAGACAGAATAAACCGGTCATTGTTGGATCTATTCTGGTGGCCTGCTCTGTCTGGGGATTCAAACTAGCAACTCATGCGACAAGGGGGAGTGGAGGGGGGTTGTCGAGGAGGTCAGTTGACCTCTGTGAGGAAACAGTGAATCGCAGCAGCAGCAGCAAAGAAAGACGAAGAAAGACAAAAGCGTCTGTCTGATATGAAAATAAACCACAATTAGCATGTTTCCTTTCTCTGTTTTCTTTGCTCTCACACTCATTTTTCTCCTCCGATCTCTCTTTTGATCTTTTTCCTCCTCTTCTTCATCTTTTTCTTGGCATTAACTCACCTCCTCTCTGTTTATTCTTTCTTTAATCCTGTCATTCTCTTTATTTTCTCTCCATCTACAAGTTCTGCCTGCTGCTTTTCCTCCCCCCTAACTTTCACTCGCTCCTCTCCTCCATCTTTTTTCTCCCCTCCCGTCCATCACGTCTTCATGTGACGTGGCTTTAGCGTGTTTACAGCGTGTTTACGGTCGTGTCCGTGCCGTCGTAACGCTGCTGGTTTGAATCCCCGGCGGCTCGTTTTCAGTCGACGTCGTCCCACCACATCGTTTGGCTCTGCTTTGATGTGTGATCGGCAGCCAAAGATGCTCTATGTCTGGGGAGATGAATCACTCGATAGTAAACAACTACAGATTGTGTCCAGACCTGCTGCGCACAGACACACAAACCCAACTGAAAGGAACCGGAGGACGCTGTAGATCCTGAGATTTCACAATATCTGATTCCTCTGAGCCACAGAGCTACACCACTGCACTCCTTCATCACCAGGAACACACTGTTTGTTCTGACTCTGACACACACACACTGATCACGTGGATTAATCCGCCGCTGAAAACAGTCCCTGACAAGTGTTTGATAAATTTCTTCAGTCAGAGGTTTTGCTTGTTCCTGTAACTTTCTAACTATTTACCGTTACAAACACAACCATCATTAGAACAAAGTGGGATGAAATATGGTCAGAGTGAGACATCGCTGTGTTTCCCTGCTCTCTGCCAGCCGCCCGCTGTGTCGTCCCTCTGGGAGGAATCAGGGAGGACAGGAAGGCAGCGAGCGGTGGCCTCGCTAAATACAGGCGAGTTCAAACAGAGGGGGGAGGAATCGGTGGGAAAGAGACACAGGGAGGGGGAGAGAAGTAAACCGTCTCAGCCTTGGTGTCTGTCCCTGAATGACTCGTCCTTTCAGCTCTTTTTAACCCACACAGGGAGGCTGTGGTCGGCCTTCTCACCCACTCCCAGTGTGAATCTGGCTGCACTGGGAGGCTTCCAGTGTGACTCAGTGTTAATGTGTTGGTACGCTAACAGGAAATTGCTATGTTAACGGTCCTGATGAGACTTTTCCTGCAGAGATAACGAGCATCGTAACGACCGTGACGTTTAGCATCAGGTCGACTCTGCGCCACCTGAGGGTGTGGACGCCGTGTGGAGGTGATGGAGGTACTTACAGCGGAAAAAAAATCAGTCACTCAGTCAAATCTGAAAACACATCGTTCCAGACAATATCATTATCTCTGATGAGAATTAATGCAGAAATATACTTGGAAGTCTCAGGAAAAAAGACGATCATTATGTCGATCAGGTTTTAAAGTTTTCCTCAGTATCACAGTGATTCAGTGATGTCTGTACGTGAAGGGCCACCCTGCCAACAGGAGCTGATCAGAGATAATTCACCAACTTTTAATGGAGTCATTATGGGAACTATAGGTTCCCCTAAAGTGAAAAATCAGTTGGCTCGACAGTAACAGGTGAATTCGATCTGCTCAGTAATTATCTGCTGTGACTGGAGGTTTGACGAGGACGTAGTTGGTTTGACGTGTCGTCAGTGAAGTTCTCTGTATGAAGTCGTCAGTGAAACTCGGGCGGAGGCAGCGGAGACTCTTTGGCATTTTGGTATTTTGAGACGGGAACATTTGACAGTCAGATTGGACTGCTTATCTGCTCTGTCATTATAAATAAACTGGCCTGGGAACCCAGAGAGAAGCACAGAGACTTAGAAGCTGGCACTTCAACTTCAATTTAGCTCAAATCTTTATTGTCCCGAGAGAGAAATCTGGTTTTGTAGACGAGGTCTGAAAATGAAAAACATGCCATAAAATCACTTTGTTAAAACAATGAAATGACAATAAAACCCGGAGGGGAACATGACAGATGACTGCAGGAAGAAAACAGTGCAGGACGGAGCAGCTGAGGACTCGTTTGATGTTGACGAGGCGGACCCAAACTCTGTTTCCCACAGTCTCCCACCGTGTTTTTGTTCCTGTCCTGAAACTGAATTCAGTAGAACTTCACTCCTGGACTTATTTTACAGTCCACTTTTATTTGGTACTAACAGCCCGAGCACGACACAACTTAACAACACAAACTAACACGGCCACAGCTCAGGCTGCCGTCAAACCAACCAGACACTCCAGTTGTTTGTCTTGTTTTCCTCCAGTCGCACCTCATTTCATTTGACTTTACTGTCCCTCTGAGGGAAAGCTGTAATGAAAACACACGAGACAGAAAGTATCTGAAGTGTCCTTATGAGAAGACGCTGACATGAGCTCCATTCACATCCATTCCTGCTCCAGTGTCGTGTGGCCTCTAATGGTGTGTTTGCATGCAGTCTGAGCGCCTCCAGGCTGCACAGCACTTTTATCTCTATTAAACACAGATCTCAGCTGTGATTGGTTCCCGGAGCGGCCAGGTGTCCTCGCCTGTCCCTCGCTGTCTGTGACCCCGTCAGGCTTCCAGAGAGTAATCATTATTCTCACTGCTGATTATTAATGAATCACTGCAGGTCTGAGTTAACTGTTAGTTCAGCCCCTGAGCTCTCAGGCCTCCACACCTGCACCAGGTGGGCTCATTTAGGCTGCATCCTCCGAGGAGGAAGACCTGCAGGCACCACTCAGGGCTGGTTTGGTTATTTCCCACACCCTCTGATCGACTGATGGATCAATCCCCTGATCAAACCCTGGCTGTGTTCTCTGTGGCTCACTGAACCGTCTGAACACCACGTCCTCCTCCTCTCCTTTTCCTCTGTCCTGCCCGTCTCTTTACTTTGATCCACCCAAATAGAAAAGCTGAAAATGACTAAAACATCTTCAAAGCTGCAGCAGCCAGGATTTTTTTGACTTGTTGAGATGAGACTTTCTCTCTCCTCCAGCTGACGATGAGCGAGTTTGGCATTCAGGACATTCCTCTCGTCAGACGGCGAGGCTGCTTCAATGCCTCCTCTTCACTTTTGTTTACCGTCCGTTTGACAGCGTTACACAGATTTAGTTTCACATGTAGAGCTGCTCAGTGTGTGTGTGTGTGTGTGTGTGTGTGTTTACTAACACAGCCCCGCTGACTCACATGTGGTGCCAATAAGGCCGAGCAGGGCGTCGACTCTCGGGATCTGGAGCAGATTTCTGTCCCACGCAGCCTTCCAGTCCTGACTGAGGGGTTTACACGCCCACGTACAGTTACACCTTAACTCCATTACGGCTGTCACCATTTACATCATCACTTAAACACTTTGATCGGAGGCTTTTAAAGGAGCAGGGCGGCAGCTTTAGTCATGTGACCGAGGGTTTCTCTATGAAGCAAAACAGCCGAGTTGATCCTGTAAAAATGTCCTGAATTCAATCATTAAACCATCAAACACCTGGACTCAAACTGACGATGCCTGTCAGGCTGTGTCGTGTGGCAGTGTTTGAAATTTAACTCTGCCTTTTATTAAATCCTGATACATACGTTTTCATTCTATAAGAACTCTTTAAATTTACCCCTGAAATTACTCTTCAATTTCCCCAAAGTGGCTTTAAAGCTGTAACTGAAAACATGTGAAGAAGAAGAAGTTTTAACGTCGACACGCTGAAGTTTAAGGTGTATATCCGAGCAGCATGCTGTGTGTGTTGTCAGAGCAGGGGGCCCAGCCCACTGATCCCTCCTAATGTAAACTAAACCCCCCCATACTGAGCAAATCAGTAAACGTTCACTAAAACAAACTGAAACTTCAGGTTTTTACTGGAATATTTCAACAACTCCTGAACACACCACCATGGAATTTGGTTCAGTTATTCGTGATGTCCTGAGGATGAACCCTCCTGACTCTGACTCTAGTGAAACGTGGTTCAGACGTTCATGTTCCCCTCAGGATGAACTGTGGTTACTGTGGTGATCCCCTCCTGTAGCGCCATCACCAGGTCAACATTTAAAGTGTCCAGCACTTTGGTTTATGATCAAACCCCTGCTCAACCAATGACAGTCCCATCAGCCTCAGCTCGACTTTGTGATTAGTAATAATTAGCAAATGTCAGCACGATTGTCTGTGAGAGTCTAAACCCTTTAAAACCTCCTTAGAAACCATCTGATCCCCTTAAAATCCAGCGTGGAACTCCTGGGTTCAGCTTTGAAAACTGAATCCATCAGATCCTCTGAAAATCCAAGAGTCACTTTTGTTCCCCTTTAAAAGCCCCAGAACCGTCTGCAGACGTCAGAAGCATTAAGAGTCGTATGTGGGAGTCTCTGATCCCTTCAATGTAAACTTCACAGACAGAGAGGAGATCGAGCAGCAGATTAACGCTCCCATTAAACAGACAGGAAGTCCTCGTACGCTGATCTGTAACATCTGTCATATACAACCTACTGTACCTACGCATCCACCTCCTCTAACTCATCCCATTCCCCACTCATCTCTCCCAGAAACAAGTGAAGGGAGTGTGGGAACGAGAGGAGAGGTGGAGAAGCAGCTGTGCAAACTGTGAATCCCGACAGAAGCTGCTCTCTGCTGCTTCCTTTTTAATTTCTGTCTCTTTGAACAGCAGACGGTTCAAGACTGAAGTCAAATAAAAACTGATCTCAGAACGCAGAGGAAGAACACTTCAGCTCACAGCATGAAAACACACTCACACACACTCACACAGAGGTTTGCTCTGCCTGTCGCCTGCAGCTCATCCACTGAAGGAGGGATTATGATGGACAATGACCAACACACACACACACACACACACACACACAGGGACACAGTGTGTGTTTGCACAGATGGGTATAGTGTGTGTGTGTGGTCATTGTTGTGGTCTCAGTAAACACAGAGAACAGAGGATGGAGGGTGTGTTCACACTGTGTTCACCCCCCCCTCCTAAAATGGAGGTGATGCGTTCAGGTGCTCCCAGACTTTCTAAGGTTGGTTCCAACTGTTTGGACGCACCACTGAGTGTCACCCAGTGCATTGTGGGAGATTGAGGCCTAAAGGAGGCGGCGTGTCTTTGAACCTGACTGGATGCAGAGATTTCAGGCTTTTTAAAAGAGAAAGTGCAGTTTCAGTTCCATCACTGTTTCTGGACTTTAAGTGAAATAGTGTAGATTCATCCTGTATCTTATCTACAGCTGCTTATGCTTCTGATATTTCACACTTTAAAAGTTTGGATTATAGTTGAACAGGATGAACTGTGAGCTGTGGGCTCCAGGTTATCCACCCCCAAAGATCAACCAGAGTACATACAGTACATGTTGAGATGGGGCCTCACCAGGAGCTTAAATACTTCAGTTTATGTTGAGCTTTATGGTGACTTCCTAAACAAATTAGTGATTGAACTTTGGGTGCTGAGGCTGTTTCCTGCTTCGTCCAGTTTTGAAAGAATCTGATTTTACAGGCAGATTTTTCAGCCACTGTGAGAAAATAACAGTAAGAGTATCCAGAGTAATATCATCCTGAAATATTTTGTCTAACTCTTTGACCTCTTCACAGCTTTGATGCTTCTATTGTTTCAGCTGTTGAAGAAGTCGACGCTCGGCTGCTGAAACGGCCGAGCTGCTGTCTGAAGCTCCAGGTGTCTGATAACACAAAACTTAATCTCTCAAACGTCTGCTCAGATGACTCTCTGCTGTGTGTGTGTGTGAGGGGGATTTACAGAGGATTTAATAAGATTGATCATAAACCAGCAGTCCTTTTAACAACATACCGACCGCTGTTTGTGTCCCGTGTTGGCAGGACCTCTTGTTTAGCTTCATCTGATAAATCAAAGTCATAGTGCGCCCCAGGGGCTGATGGGAGAGTTAGGGAATGTCTGGAGGCTGCTGCTGATGGCGGTGATGATGATGATGATGTCTGGCTCAAATGTCAGTTTATCGTTCCTGATTTCTGCGTCAGACGGTCGAGCTCACGTTGAGGAGCAGAGGAGCTGTGAGTCACTGCAGCAGCATAATGTCACTGATATTCACCGTGGTCGTCTGATGATCCAGACTGGTCTAAGCTGGGTTTCTGATTGTCCAGCCTGGTGTTTGATGGGTTATTTCATGGTTAGACTGGGTTATTGGTGCTCTAACCCGGGTTATTTACAGTCCCACACTGGATATGTGTTGATCTCAGCTGGGTTTTCGATGACTAAACTCTGTATCCAATGACCTAAGATGGTTCCTCATGGTCTAAATTAAGCATTTAGGTTTCGTGGCGTTCTGCACTTTGTTGATCCGAAGAGAGAACTTAAAGTAACAGAGAAACGCTGGGTCTAGTTTTGTGGACACACTCTCCTCCCTCTGCGCTCTGTCCAAACACAGACACTGCATGACAAACTGTGTGTGCGTGCCCACAACACACACACAGACACACACAGCAGACGAGGGCCAGAAATCAGGTTTTATGAGTTGTTGAGACATCAGTTTGTAAAGATCAGTCCTGAGTAAATGGAGGGGGATTACAGAGAGAGAGGGATGAGCTGTGAGGAGAAGACTTGCAGAGGTCGGACAGACTCCAGGAAACACTCTCTTCTTCTCTCAGAGTGTAAATGAGCTGCTGGAACTTCTTGTTTCTCACCTGTTCTGTCCAGGTTTTAACACCGGACGACACATCGACCAAACTTCACATCATTACTGATTTACTGGTTTCACTCCAGGTCTATTCAAACTCAGAGGCAGAGGCCTGAAACTCTATATGTTGTACTGTGTTCCTGTTTGGGACCATGCCAGTCAACACTTTGAATAAGACAGCGACCCTAAAGCACTGCAAGCACCATCAAAGCTGCACAAAACCCTCACCTGGATCTGCTTCAAAAAACCTGGCGCCTTTCCACCACACTCACATTTTAGTGAAACATTATTTTCTGATATTCTACAAACCATCAGCTGTGAAAATGATCACTGTTTGAAGCCCTAGCTGCTTTAAGCTCTCGTCTCCATCAGAGTATCAAGTAGTGTTGTGGAGCTCAGACTTGTGTGACAAAAATAGCCTCATGGGAGCTGAAGCTGTTAACAAAATAATCGTTTTATGTCAGCTGTTACAGTCCAGTACAACAGCAGATACTTCTTTATCCAGAGACAGGTTGTTGCTTTTCAGAAACAAAACTCCAGTGAAAAAACACAGGAATGTTTTGGCTGCTTGATAACAGAAGAAGTTTAAACGTGGCCCCAAGAAGCTGATGAGTTCACTGTCATGACTTATTTAGCGTGTACTACTACGCTGATTTAACAGACTGCATCATGCAGCAGCAGCAGCAGCACGGTTCAGTGTCTCAGCTCTGAAGTGAACATGTGACTGTAAATCACACAGACGTCCGTCCACAGCTCGTCTGTCATTACGGCCGTAATAAGCGGCTCTGGGTGGACACACTGAGCTGACTTCTCTCGGACGACACTCAGCTCTTACAGCTGCTACTCTGGGAGCTAACGTGCTATTAGGATTTCCGCTGCCACTGACTTCAGGCTCACATCAAGGGTGTTTTTAAACCACAGAAACCATTCAGCACAGTTTAAAAGATAAAATCCATCCACTCTGTCCTTCTGTACCAGCTCATCCTGCTCAAACCTCAGAGATGTCACCTGACTTCAGCTCTGATATTCTACATCTTTCTTTACAAAGACTTGTAGCGTGAAAGGATCAGGTTGGTGTCATTACACAGATAGTGAACGCGCACTGGCTGCTCACTGTAGTTTTTATCTAACACTCAGGAGGAAATATATAAAGCATTTGTTGGGGACTATTTTCAGCGGCGGATTAATCCACATTTGGTGCTCTTGTGAGTATCTGGGGCAGCAGGACAGTGTGTGTGTGGCTGTGGAGCTCAGAGGAATGAGATATATCAGGCAGTGTTTGTTAGTAGGAGACTCACAGATTGGTCCTTTGTGCTGCTAAACATATCACTGAGTTTTAAAAGCTGCAGGAGTTAAAACAAAGACTCCTCTTCTTCTTCCTGCAGCATCAACATCACAAACACTATTCTAAGAAACAATGAATGAACAGGGCTTTTTATTTTTCAATCTCTCTGAAGTCATGATGATGTAAGTGAGATAATCGCCTCCGAATTGTCGCTTAAATGGCGTTAATGGACTCGCTAAAGTGCAGACCGCCTCCACACACACACAAGCCGCCCATTCACACCGTTTAACAGAGCATCACTGCTGCTGACATTCATAAACTCTCAAATCGTGACTTTGATTTTCTGTATGGACGCCCACGAGCGAGAGACATCACAGAGAGAGAGAGAGAGGAAAAGGTGATGCAAAGATGTTATGTAACAGCGGTGGATGGTAACTGGTCATTAGCTCGCTGCCTGGCCCGGAGGTTTCAAGGAAATGTAAAATACAGGTCTGGACATGTGTGTGTGTGTGTGTGTGTGTGTGTGTGTGTGTGGCAGTTTTCTTACTGTGTTTGTAACATAAGACAGATTTAGTCAAAGAGTGCGTCTCTGTCTCTCTAATCATGTTGTCTGTAAAGTGTGATGACAGAGACAAAGAAAAGCATCAAGTCTTCACGTTAGAAGCTTCTCTGACGTTTTATAGAAAAATAACCCACAGATGAATGAAAACAGTCATCAGCTGCAGCCCTCAGCTCAACTAGCTGCTAACCCAATACATCAAATTAACCATCCGATGAGTGCTGACAGAGGAGACAGCTGCCTGACAGACGAAACTCAGGGCCAAAACTTTGCCTCCCAACTATCTGCACAGCCAGCAGAAAACTGAGGCATTCACCCTCCAAAATAAAACTTTCCTCTGTAAACAGTCACAGCTCCTGAACTTTCCCATGATTCACTGAGAAGCAACAGGAGAAAAAGGCTTTCACTTCGTAAATGGTTCGTTGAGTCGCTGCTGTAAATTCAGTCATTCTGGGCTGCAGTAATGACAACAGAGCTCCTGGTGGGAACCATTAGCTGGTTTAAACGCTGCCTGACTCCAAAACCTCCGACCGCTGCTGCTGAGTCAGCAGGAAGAGTCCAATCAGCAGAGAGAGAGAGAGAGAGATGAGAGTGTGTGTGAGGTCATGGCAGAGATGTTAGCATAATGATAAGTGTGCGCTGTGTGTGTAGATGAGTCTATAGCTCAGATGTGGCTCACACGCACCCACATGATGAGAGTGTGTGTGTGTGTGTGTGACAGACTGAACTCACATCACCTCAGGAAACTTTCTCTCTCACACACACACACACACTTAACTTAAGACATGTCTCTATGTCTCAGTTTAACCCAGAGTCCGGTTGGTTCGGTTCAGTTATCTGGAGCATCAGTGCTGTTGCCATGGTTACCTGCAGTATAATACACCATGAGCTCAGAGGTTGAACTGTTGATGTAAACTGTCATTGAGGACGTGTCAGCCAATCAGAGAGCAGAGTTTGCTGCTGAGACGTCCTGTGAACATGATATCTTAGAGTTGGTCATGGTCCTAACCCTGCCTGTGTCTGTGTGTCTGTCTCAGGTGAGTCTCAGGGCGTGGTGAACTTCGTCCTCTCCAAAGAAGGAGGTGATCTGTCTCTGGTGGAGCAGGCTAACGTCTGGCTCTTCCTCCGTTTGGCCAAGACCAACCGCAGCCGAGCCAAAGTCACCATCCGCCTCTTCCAGCAGCGCCGGCTCACCAACGGACGCCCGTCTCCGCCACAGGATGACGTCCTCCTGGCAGAGAAAACGGTGGACACCCGTCGCAGCGGCTGGCACACCTTCCCAGTGTCGGCGGCGGTGCAGGCGCTGCTGGAGAGCACCGAGAGCACGACGCTGAGCCTCAGGGTGTCCTGCCCACTGTGCGCCGACGCCGGCGCCACGCTCGTCCTGGTCTCTGGCAGCTCAGACACGTCGCAGCGCGCCAACCAGCGGGAACAGTCCCACCGGCCCTTCCTCATGGCCGTGGTCCGGCAGGGGGACGGCAGCGACTCCCGGCGGCGCAGGAAGCGAGGGCTGGAGTGTGACGGGAAAGTCCGCGTCTGCTGCAAACGGCAGTTCTACGTCAACTTCAAGGATATCGGATGGAACGACTGGATAATCGCACCGCCTGGTTACCACGCCAACTACTGCGAGGGCGAGTGCCCCTCCCACGTGGCGAGCATCACCGGGTCCACGCTGTCCTTCCACTCCACCGTCATCAGCCACTACCGCATGAGGGGCTACAGCCCCTTCCAGAACCTGAGGTCATGCTGTGTGCCCACTCGGCTACGAGCCATGTCCATGCTCTACTACAACGAGGAGCAAAAGATCATCAAGAAGGACATCCAGAACATGATCGTGGAGGAGTGCGGCTGCTCGTAAACATAAAAACCTGAACTGGACTGAAGAGGACCGGAGAGGAGAGAGGACCTCTGAGCCCAGAGAGAGAGAGAGACAGGGAGGAGATGGAGGGAGGAGAGAAAGACGAAGAGGTGACTTTCCCATCATCACGTCACTCATATCTACTGCGGTTCATCTTCACCTCCTCCCTCCATCCCTCCGTCACTCCGGGTCGCTCTCTGGGATAAAAACTCTTTTCCGGACTCGTTCAGCAGAACTCAGAGAGAGTCTCGATGGCACTTTCAGAAAAAAAAAAGAAAAGAAAAAAGATAGAAAAAAAGAATATCTAATATATTTTTGTTACAAACGGAGGGAGCGAGGCTTATTTATGTGGCTGAGACGTTCAAGCACCACTCAACCAGTCAGACCTTGGAGAGACGAGGTGCCTGAAAAACTACGAACAAAAAAAAATCTCAAAACTATGCAACTTGTTTCACGTATTACGATCTTATTGTATTTTACTTTGACTTGTTTTTGTTTCCCAACTGTTTACCTTTTCAAAATGTACGAGGAAGAAAGAAGAAGAATCTTTTGTATTATTTTTTTGGAAGTATAAATTTGTGTGTGTGTGGTTGTGTGTTTGTTTTTGTCCATTCAAGTGTGAAAATATGTTTGTATGTTTGTGTGTTGAGAGATACTTGAAAGAAACAAGTTGGCCCGGCTGCTGGAACCAAACACTTCTTTATGTTACCATGGTTACCATGTTGATGTTATAATTATTATTGTCAGTAAGTATATTAATAATATTATTGTTATTGTTATTAATAATATTTTTGTTTGGCTGCATTTGTGTTGTTACGTCTGTTTTTTGTTTGGTTTTGAAGAAACGTTACAAACGTTTTGGTGTTTTGCACTATAGCCACACTCGTGTTCAGATTAGACGGAGAAGGTCCTCAGAGAGAGGACAGACCCGAGCTTCCTGCTCAGGATGGACTCCAGTTTACAGGTGTGACAGTTCACAGGTTTGATCCCCACATACGTCACTCTGGGCTCACCGCCTCTGAGTGTGTCACCTGTAGGTTTTCTGAAAGTTTCGAAGCCTGAATTACAGGTCGCTGCAGACAGGATTCTCTAAACACTGAGGCCATGAACAGGGACAGACCACGTCCAGTAAAAAGAGTCGAGTTCGAGCACGTTTGACCCCAAAGGTCCAGTTGGTTTAACATGGCTCCGTCTTCTGTCTGTATGAAGCTACATGTTTAAAACAGAGCTTGTAGAACATGGTGTTGATATCAGTGTAAATCTGCTGGATGAGACACAGAGCGCTAATTAACTGAACGTTACTGTGTAACTGGAGATCACCACCACATCAGGAACATCCTGTCTGTCCAATCAGATGCTACGAGGACTTTTACTTAAAAGGAGAACAAAAGGCACTTAGAAGAAGAAAAACATAGATTTGACTCGTTATTAAAATTCCAAAATGGACTGTTCTGAGATTGACTGATTGAGCAAAGACACAAAAACAAAAGGTTCCACAGCTCCCATCTTACTGTTAGCCTGAATATTCAGTGACAGCTAGCCAACAACTAGCTCCCTTCAATCTCCAAAAACCAGGACAAGACAGACTTAAAGCACAAGAACAAACCACTGGAATACACAGGGGTCTACATCTTTGTCTCTGGTGGATGTTCTCAGTATATCAGCTATCGACCTGAAGGTGATTAGCATTAGCAACGAGAACACGTTGGTTTTCATTATTCTACACAACAAACAAAAACACACACGACTGCATTTCTTCACTAAATAAAGATTTAGAGTTGGTATGAAGGGTTTAGGGAATTTACTCACTCATTTAGTGAATGTTACACTTAAATTCAAACTTTCTTTGAGGCAATATACAATTTAACTGACGTCAACTCTTTA
The DNA here is from genome assembly GCF_001640805.2 of Lates calcarifer. Lineage (NCBI taxonomy): Eukaryota > Metazoa > Chordata > Actinopteri > Centropomidae > Lates > Lates calcarifer. The sequence goes on from NW_026115881.1 coordinate 138,270, forward strand.
ATTACATAATTAAAACCACCCTTATCTAAATCTCCACCAACATTAATATAATCCTTAATTCACAGATTAACAATTGATAAAGACACATTTAAAATAACACTGACTGCAACTGAAGATAATGAGTTATTGGGCTGCAACTAATGATTATTTTTATTATAGATTTATCTGCAGATTACTGTCTTGATTCATAAATTTGTCTATAAATTGTCAGAAAACAGAAGTTGTTCTATTCACCAACGTCAGTAAATGATCACAGCTTTAACCAGAAAATGTGTGGAATTTTTACTTGAAAAATGACAAAAATGATTAATTGGTTATCAAAATGTTGATGGTTAATTTTCTGCCAATCAGCTAATACTGCAGCTCTAATTAGTTGTAAAGCATTTTGGGTAAATTGACAGCCCATTAATAACTGACTAAATCTCTTGAAGCTTTGGCATTTTGAAGAGAAATTTCTCTGAAATTAAAGTTGGAGACAAGAACATTTCCCAGAGAAGTGATTAAATAAATACTTCTGGTTTGGTGTGATGGGCAGCTCAAGGTTTTCTACCAGAGGCAGAGACTAAGAGAGTGAATTATTCCACTTTCAGAGGGAAAGACGAAGGTTTTTGTTCTGACGAAAACGTTCAGTGTCCAGTTTTAGTTTGCTTTAGAACACCAAAGAGTCGAGTCTGTGCGTTTGTTTGTGTGAGAAGTTCAACTCATGTTCAACTCTGAAAAGAAAAGAAAAACACCTGATTTATAACATGATGATAATAATTCACTGAAGTTCATGATTCTCTGAAGACTGTAAAAACATGTGGCGTCATTTTGTCCTCAAAGTTCCGATGGTTTGATAAAGATGTTTTTATTTATAGTTTTTTATTTCACATTAGTTTTTGGTCACTTTGGAGCAAAATTCTTCAGTTTCTCTTTGAGTTCTGATGTTTTCTTTCACCCCCCCACACTAAGAACTCCATTTCCCATAATGCTTTACTCTTTAATTCTATCTCATCACAAACTGAAAAAGACAATCCACCGTCATTCTGTTTTGGGAAGAAAACAAACGTTGTCCAATCAGATTTCTGAGTGTTTCTGTGTCGTGCGTGTTTATATCAGTATTTGTCGACTTGTTCACCAAAAGTTTTGGAGTATTGGTCCCATTTTGATGAAGTCACACGTGTTCTGATTTGTTTTCTTTCTTGTTTTCAAAGAGAGTGAACCCTCTTCTTCTGGACTTTCTGGGACAAACTCATTGTCCGTCCTGTGCGTTCAAGGACGCAAACAAAATGTCAGTGCAGAAAAAAAAGCCTCAAAAAGAAGCAAAAAGCTGAAAAAAAGGAATAAAAGATGTGGTTGTATTTGTTCAGATTTTGTTCTTTTTATCGAGACAAAAAAATACTGACACTGAACGAAGTGGACAAAGAATAAAAAGTCTATTTTTTATTCTGTATATATGGAAATCGAGATTCCAGTATGTTGCATTGCTTTGTTGTACAAATCAAATGTGCTTGTGGCATTTTTCTAATCTAATTTATTTTACGGTATTTTTGTTTGTTTTCTGCTTCACCATTAAAGTTTAAAGGATGTACACAAAGGAAATGTGTCTTTGGTCTTTTAAATATTAACACCTGGTTCCTCTGAAGTAACCATCACTCTCTCCCTCTCTGCATTTTTGTCTCAGTCCAGTCCAAAACACCTGATTTCAGACATTAAATTAACATTGAATTATTTTCTCCATTGTCTGTAAAATGTCAGGTGGCGATATGGTCGGCTGTTCTGTCTTATTTAACCACAAGTGTTCCGTTTCCTTACAGTGATGGCAAAGAAAAGCTGCAACCAGCCAGTGTTTGAAATGAAAGACGATTACTGCTTCTTATTAACAACAGCTGCAGGCTGACGGCTGAATCACATTAATTAACTACATTGAGGAGAGGCTGGTGATTGTTCAGGACAGATTAACTGGAATATGAGGTTATTATGAAGAAGATGTGGCTCTAAAACTCCACCTCCCTGTTTATTTAACAGTCAAATGCAGTTTGTCACCACCTTCCATCAGGTTGTAAAGCTCCACACAGACTTCTGGCTCTGGGTCGTGCTGACATTCATAATGAATCAAACCCAGTCTTGTTAAACAACCATATTAAAAATGTGACTGCACAAAGTGACACTGAGCTTTTCCATCTTCAGAAGACAAACGTTCAGGGTCGAAGCTGCTGGAGCGACTCCAGTCAGCGAGGAGGAGACACAGCAGGAATTCATTTCCTCACGCCGAGGAAAAAATGCAGGCTCTATTAAAGCTGTGATACACGAGGCAAAGGGTCACAAGGTCGCCTGAAGCCCAGCAGTTTCCCTTCTCTGCACTGTTAAACTTTAAAGCTGCTAAAAGGTGACACGCCTGAACTACCGAACTGAAAACAAAAAGTTCTTCAGCACGTGGAAACAATATGAGAATAAACAACAGAGACTTAGATCTCTTAGATCTTTGCTTCAGACACCTGCAGCAGGTGAGAACCTTTAAAGAACCCATGAGAAGGAAGAACGTCTTTTCCACCGTTATAACTGAGGGACTCTGCTGTCTTATCGACAGGACACAGTAGCTCAGTTAGCATTAAGTTTATGCATTTCAAGAAAACATCTCCTGGCTCGAAATGAAACTGAGCCCAGCACTGAGGTAGAAGATACAGTGATGAAGAGTTGAGTCATGTTTCACTAATAAAACTGTGTAAACATCCTGTGGGGAACATGAATGTGTGAATCTAATCTCATCACAATCCATCCAACAGCTGTTCAGTCAGTCAAACCCACGACTGTCACCCTGCAGGTGGCGCTGGAGGAAGAGTCAGCAGACCACTAAAGTCAGCAGGATTTATCCTCTGGAGACTGTGAACGTGTAAACCTATTTTCATTGAGTCTCGACCACAGCAGTGGACAGACAGACAGTAGAGGTGGAGTCTACACCAAAACACCACCCTCTGTAAGTTATAACAGAATCCTTTAACTCATGGACACTCACCCTTAATCCTCCTGAGTCCTGGTCCTGGTCCTGGTCCTGAAGCCTTTGGTCTGTCCATCATTAGACCTCAGTATCTGCACAGACAGACAGACAGTAATAAGACTTCATAAGCTCATGTGCTGTTAGTGTGTATGAACCTTCATCTACATCATCTGACCCCAGCCACTGAGAACTTCCTGGTTACAGTTCCTTTTTGAAAACACAGTGTATCTGTCGGCTGCTGAGCTGATCTCAGGTCTGGTAAAACATCTCACCTCGGTTTGTTCTGCAGATCCACACACTGGCAGGAGACGTTCAGGGACTGCTCACAAAAACAAGACAGATCAAACTAATTAGATAAAGAAAGATAAAAAGATAAAGACAGAAGCTAAAGCTACAGAACAATAGAAACATGAACCAACACATCACCTGATCAAGAAGCAGAGCAGATCTCTGTTCACCGGTCGCATCATTATAAAGAAAAAAGTCATGAAAATAAAACCATGAGTGAATTTAAACCTACCTACCTTACACAAACTGAACCGAGAGAGAATCATTTAAACTTCAGTTTAAAGTTTATCACTCTGGATGGACGGAGCTAATGTTAGCTCGTTAGCTCAGTAGCTAACGCTAACGCTTCCTGTCGCGTTGTTGACGCCATTAAAGAACCGCCGTGTTCAACAAAGATATTGAAGTGACGACGAGATAGTTCACTCCGCCCACCGGCACACAGCCAGTGACGCAGATGATCACGTGAGGAGTCGGTTATCTCGGCGCTCTATAATATCTTTGCAGCAGCACGGTTCACTTCCTTTAGGAGAATGATTCACCTTTTCCACTGAAGAGTTTGACTTGTTTTCCTGTTGCACACTGACAATATTTCATATTCTGTGCACTATATTTGCACTATTTTATTCATTTACATATGAGAATGTATGAGTCATAAATCATTAAATCTGTGTGTCTTAGTAAATAAAAACGATCACAGCTCATCCACTGCTCTAAAGTATTAACAGCAGGGTTGATATGAACAGGTTTTCTTTCTCCATGGTTTGGTGACGAACAGAGAGAGAACATCATTCAGTCGCTCTGCCATCCACTCCTGGCTACTTTTAAAATCACTGTGATCTGAGCTGTGGCTTTGACAAACCAGGAGACCCCAACAAACAGCAGCACAACATGGTGTGTGTGTGTGTATGTGTGTGTGTGTGTGCAGTTTAAATACAGTCACAGTAAAATGACTTGCAGATGACACCGTCCCGCCTCAGCAGCAGCAGCACATCAAAAGGTCCATGACTTCTTGTTCTTCTCTCTCTGCGAGGAGCGATTTGTTCAAACCTGCGATGTGACGACATTTTAACCAAACATCAGAACTGGGTTTAGGTTTAGACCTGGAACTGTCATGGTTAAGGCTGAGGTTAGTTATGTTATAGGGAATGCATCACAGTCCTCACAAGTATAGCAGCAGAAAGGTCTGGGTGTATGAGCAGATGAAAGGCCTCAGCAGACCACAGCAGGGTGTTTCCCTGCCTGTGGGGCAGCCGCTGTGGTCAACCGCCGTTTGATGCTCGGCTGTTTCAGGAGGTGACGTGTTTTTGGAAAAGACGCCGTCAGTCTGTGACAGACTTTCTGTAAAATTCACAGAATAAATTTGAGATTTGGTGTTAAGTATTTAGAGGGTTTTGGCACGAGCCATCGACCACTGTGTTCTCAGTTGCATTGCAATGTGTTGCTAACATGCATAAAGCCTCAGTCATGCTATTGAACCTTCTTAGGAAGGAAGTGGTTTCAGATTGATTCTCTCAATTCCTGTGTACCTCTGTACCAAAAACCACCTGTGAATCTGTACATTCACAGGTGGTTTAGTTTAGGTTGCTAAACTAATATATGGTAAAGTACATATAACACATCAAATAACACAATGTAAATAAGTAACAATAAACAACAACACTAATAATTTACCAGTCGTTATCCATACATAAGAAAACAAACAAACTGCAGCTGACTGTCCTTATCCCAAATAAGTCTGATCGGCGCCAGGATTCTGTCCTGAGGGTTTCCATTTTGAAGAAAGATGATCCCTTTAACAACATGTTACAGCTCAGTGCAGAGTCCAGAGGTGGCCTCCAAATACTCAGAAATAACTGATTGTTCCCTTTAAGTACAGAGCTCCGAAGTGCTTTCATGTGGTTAAAGATTTCTTTGTACCGGTGACGGCGGGAGGAGTTCTCCTAATCTTTCTTAACTAAATGTATCTTCATGCCAAAACCAATCAGTTATCCATGAGGGAGGTGACAAAGGTTTAGAGGTTAGAGGCAGAATAAAGAGCTGAGGAGCTTTTTGGTTTTTTGTTTTGGTTGGTTTTGTTTTACCTCCTTGGTTTGCCTTCATTTTACTTTCTTCAAATTGCTTTTTGTATACATGTATATATGTGCATGTGTAAGTAGGCGTACTAAAAATGGACATAAATAAGATAATGAAATAGATAGATAAAGAAATGAGATAACTTCTATATGTTCAAAGTGGACTGTAATTATTCCATATCATATAAAGTCTTTAGAAAATCGAGCTGTACATTGTCAGCTGATTCTGCAGTACGTGTAGAGGGATCAGATCTGGCTCTGCTAAAGAAAGCACTCTGGGTAATTTAACACGGAAGTTTTTCTTGACAAATTACAGACATGGACGATTTGCACAGGAATAAAATCACTGAGGGCAATTATCACAAATGACTGCATTTCCCGGTGCGATAGCAGTTCTGTGAAAAGACAGAGCGCTGAGAGTTAGCTTACAGTACACAGGGTGTGACAGCACAGTCATTTCCCCTCCGACGTCCAGCGAACGGGAATCCTGACAGTCCTGCATGGGAAACAAACACAAAAAGACGTGATTGCAATACCACAGATTCTTGAGGTGAGTATTTCAGCTGTGCAGGACTCAGTTGTATTAATGTTTCTTCTCATAATGTTGATTTTAACTAATTTCTACTTGAGCCTGCTTCTAGAAACATTTACATTAGATAGATTCCTGAAATTAGGCCAAATACTGAGTAATTCCTCGGCTTAATGAACCTTAATCTACAAACCAAACTGTTCTTGTTTGTGTGTTTGGTGTTGAGGTTATTAAACCTGTCCACACTGGTCAGAAGAGGAGAAACGTGTACCAAAAGAAACCAGATCCTATAATAAGGTCAATATGACCTGAGAGTTTGGTCCAGTCTGAAGGAACACATGTGGACAGAAAGAAGAGACAAGTCTTTGCAGGGTATTCAGAGAAAACAAAAACCCTCAGAAATCTGCAGAAAGTTTGTGTTGCTTCCTCAAACACTCAAGAGAAATCTGCCAAGAACAGTTTAACATGTTAAAAACTCTCCTTAGTTTATTCTGGACGAGATGAGAAGGTTGATATCAGTCTCATGTGTGTTCAGAGTCAAGATTGTGTTTAGCCTAGCTTAGCATAAAGACTGGAAGCAGGTTCAACGTGTTAGTGCAGCGACCACAGTCATTTACTGAGGGTGTTTTATGTAACTTGGCATAAATGGTACTGAGGTACTTTCCTCTTTGAGTGAAAGGTTTCAGTCAGTCAGAAACAAACAGAAAGTTACGTCGACAGTTCCATTTTGTGCAGACGGACAGGACCAGGACGTCCAACTTTGAAAAGGTGAGCTGCTCCTCGTGACCATGATGATTCAGCACTGACACGTCAGCCTGCATCCAGACAAACACAGTCCAGTGTGAAAACAGGTTTATCTTTAGACTGAGAGCTTAATAACATAATGGCTGCACAGCAGAAAACTGTGTGTTCATATGATACTGCACACACACAGTCTGAGTGAGGAGGAGTGTGTTTTCATAGACACTCTGTTCTGCTCTGTTTCTGACTGTGATGTAGGAAATCTAACAGAATGTAAAAAACGGACGTTATACCCAGAGTGATTATCATCATGACTGAACGCAGTGGATCAGGACTAATAAAGTCCCAAACATCCCATCATTCATGTCTGTAACTTGGACTCCAAAACTATGATGCAACTCTGGAGCAGATTGAAGCAATAAAATCATTTTGGCCAAAAACCTTGGTTGCCTTCAGTAGTTTCTCATTTGCTTTCATCCTTAAAAATGTATTTAATCCACAGCCAGCTGAAGAATGTCAGCGAGAAACATGATGTAGAGGCTGGATATCCTCTGAAGCTATTTTAATCATGGCATAAAATGTAAATGGGACTAACCCGAGGTTGTTTGAAACCACAGAAAGCCATACAGGGCGGCAGGAACGCCGTCTCAGGTCAGGAGGACTGTATCTGAGGTCGGTGGTTTGGCCCTGACACGGCTGAGGCCTCCGAACCTCAAACTGATTTACAGCCTTTCATGGAAAACACATTCTGTGTTTAAATGCTCAGCTGAGACGTTAATGAGACTTCTGCTGGGAGTTCTTATCTCCTGCAGGGTTTAGTTTATAGTTTACAGATCCGTGTTTCCACTGAGTCACAGTCACTCTGGACTGTTAGAACTGAAAACTCCGCTCCCCCAAACCATTCGTTGATCACTAAACATGTTCAGCTAACAAGTTACCAAACATCTCAGCTCCAGAGAAGACTGTAATAATCAATAATCATTTGTTCCTATCCCCGGGTACGAGCCATAGGCAGGTGTTACTGAAGCCTTGAACACTACAGGAAAGGTTTTTTCACTTCTTCAGAACAAGTCAACTGCTCTGTGAGACAGAAACCAGCATGCTAAGTGCTAAATAGATGACATACAGTAAAGTACAGTGAGTCCAGAGATCTGTGTGTGTCCGACTGTGGTGGTGATCTGGACTCAGTCTGAGCTGCAGTTTGATTAACTGCCGCCATTTGTTTCCCATCAGGAACGCCCTCGCCATCATCGTCTGCATCACCTCTGAAAACACATTATTATCAGCTCATGTTCGTGCAGAGGCAGTGACCTCACTCACTGTCTGTCATCTCTCAGCTTTCATCCGATTTTTCATCCCGCTCCGTTTCACTGCTCTTTGCTTTTCATGCGTCTCCATGATGACGACGTGCGGTAAATCAAGGAGCTGTTTCAGACCTGATGCTGTTCATTCATGTCTCTGACTGTTAGAGTGAAGCTTCTTCTTACTGGACCAAGTAGTTTCATGTGTCCAACACGCTGCTGTGCCCTGAATGTGTCTGTGTGGGAGGTATCAATCATTTAACATTAGCATTAAAGTGGCTGAATGCAAGTTTTCTCTGCAACTGAGCTTCAGCCATTGCATGCAAATGAAGTATATTTCAAAATCATATGAGCATTTGTTTTATTTATTCTTTTGGTGCATTCAAGGACACTGTGAAACCCAGGAAGTTCAGTCACTTTGTTTGGAATCAGACCTGCAGCTTTGCACTGAAGTACGACCTGTTGAACCTCCCCTCAGTCAGGATCACAGTGGACAACACTCTGTGTATCCTCATAACAAGTGATAGAAAAGAAGGTTTTTACAGACACAGCTTCAGAAACAGGAGGGAGGAATAAAACAAACCTTTATAAATGAATAAAATATTTACATAACAAAACCAACAGACTTCAGTAGCCTAAGTCCTGTAATAATGTCTCTTTAAATGTCTTCCCTCCGCTGACCCTCACAGTCCAGACCTTCAGCCTGCTTCAGTCCTCACTTATACAAAGTATTGTTGTCTGTTCGCTCTGCTGATACAAAGTGCTGCAGCACATCCTCCTCATTTCCTGGAAGTTGCAGAAATCTGTCGCCAGCTTACGTCAATCTCCAACAAAGTAGCAGTCAGACTCTCTGAGGCGGTGGCACAGGTTTGTTTGTGGAAGAAGTTGCGGTGAGAGAATGTACGAAACAGAGACAGACGATGTTCCTCTGCAGAGATACTGTGTTACTGCAGGTTTAACCCTGAACACACGGAGCACGTTTCATTTACAGCAACACTACTTTATTTTACACACTGTGCTATTATATTTTAGAGAAGCTGAGAGAAACCTGTCATGCACATTCAGTTTATCTGTAGATTATAAAACTGACTTTTAATGAAAAAGACACAAAATGCAAAAGACTGAATCATAATTTACTTCTTACATTTCTCTGTTGTATTTATGTGCATGAGTGTTTGTGCTGGAAAAACGAGACAGTGCTTGTGGAGGGTGGACATGTTCAAAGCTGTGAAACATGATTAATGCAATAAATGAATTTTTATCCTGCAGTGTCCAATTCAGGTCATGAAGCATTACTGTGTTCCTGCAGAAATTCTCTGAAAA
>NW_026115881.1:152500-167037 GCF_001640805.2 Lates calcarifer
TGCATGGTCTATAATCAGCATTTAATGGTTTGATTTAGGAATCTGATGGTTTCTAACGGGTCTTTGATGGTCTGCTGTGGATTTTAATGGTTCTTTGGTCTAAGGAGGATCTTAGAGTGCAATAAATGGTTTAACACAAATGTTTGATGATCTGAATTGGAGCTGCAGTGGGAATTAAATGGTCCACATTGGATGGCCTAAACTGGGTTTTAATGGTCTAAACTTGGAGTTCTTTGGTCCAAGATCATTTAGTGATCGAAGGTTGGTGCCTTGGCTTTAGATGATGATCTATTACGGGCATTTGATGGTCTAAGATGGTTTTAATGAGGTTTTGATGTTTTAGGCTACAGTTGGTTTAAGTTTGGCATTTGCTGGTATAAGTTGGGCATCCTATGTTCTGAACTCAGTTTGTTTGTTATTTCATTGTCTAATGTTGGTATTTGATTGTGTTCACTTCATACAGAAATTCAAATGGGCTAAATTGGCCAATGAGAATGTAAGGTTGTTTTTTGGGGATTCAGCGGCTCTCACTGGGCCTTTGATGGCTGAGGTTAAGGTCATTTAGAGCAAGTGTTCAAGAGATTAATGGACGAGGAGAGGCCTTTGTTAGTCTAAGATGAACACTGGATGGTCTAAACCTGGGTTCTGATGGTCTCCACTGGAGATTCCTTGGTCTCAGACATGTGTGTGATGGCCTAAGATTTGTATGTGATGATCTAAAGTTGATCTGTGATTGGGGCTTTTGTCTAATCTGGTATTTTACTGGTATAAAACGGTCATTGTCTAAAGTGGGCTTTGATTGGAACGTGCTGTACGGCAGCTCAGTAACCCCTCTGTGGCCTGAATGTGAGTGTGTTATAAGAGAACGATGGATCACTGTGTTCCCTCTGTCCTCACTGAAGCTGTCGCCTCTGGACCAATCAGAGCTCTCCACTCTCTGTAACATGGTGGTGGAGAGGTGTTGATGAGTCACAGCGCGTACGATCAGGACAACTGAAGATGATGATGATGATGATGATGATTGTTTCATTATATCAAAGGGAGAGAAATTGCGAGGGAGAGTTATTACCGCGGTGATGAGACAGGAAGTCAGGCAGTGTCGGCTTGATTGACAGAATCCTGAGATGGATGAGTGTGTGTGTGTGTGTGTGTGTGTGTGTGTGTGTGTGTGTGTTTTCTTGAATAGTGACGTCAAGCAAGCTTCATTTAATGAGCTTCTATAGCACTGGGTCTCCTTGTGTCAGAGAGTTCATCATGTCCAATCATCTCCCTCTGTCTTTCTCTCTCTCTCATTCATCATCCTTTCATTCTTTTTTTATCTATCTACTGACTGAACTCATTCTCCTCTTGTTCTCTGAAGTCTTTCATTTCTTTCTTTTCATTTCCTGTGTCCGCTGCTCCTCTCTCTCTCTCTCTCTGAGGCTGGGTTTAGGATTTCTATTCTCCACTTTGCTCTTGAGTCTTTTATTATTTATTATCAGTCTTCATTTACAGTTCTTATCATTCCCATTCTTGTTGAGGACAGAGGATGTGAGGAGGGAAACACATAGATTGAATGAATGATTGAAAGACAAAATAATGTGCTTTCTTTTTTTTCAGAAACAAGGTCTTCTCAGGACTAATCTGGATCTTTACCAGTTTATCAGTTTGAGCTTTTCTTTTCTAAATAATGGTTCCTATTCACAATGGGAAAAGAACTATTCTCACTAAGACGTCATAATTCAGCCTGAAACGTGCAGTTTAACTGAACTAATTCACTCATTCATCCCAACTGATACTTTCCTCAGGAAGACAGCTGATTGCATATTAACAAAACTGACTAATCATCAACCCCACCTCCCAAACATCCAGCAACTTTTAGGCTCCAAACTGTGCTTAGGTCAAAGGTCACAGTAACAAACTCCTGATAGTATTACAGTTACCTGGAGTATAAAAGATCAGGTTTGGTCTGCTGGTTACATTTCTGTTTGGTTCTCTGTAATTCAGTTTAAAACTCATTTTCAGTGCAACACACACACACACACACACACACACACACACTCTGTAGGGCTTTCCCTCCGCTGCAGGACAGCCGGGGTTCAGTCTTCAAGCCAAAAAAGATTGTAAATTTCACCTGAATTTCCTACAAAGACACACAGAAAACCTTGACCCCACAAACCTCGAGAGCCTTATATAAGGATTAGCAGGCTGAAGCCAGTGTGTGTGTGTGTGTGTGTGTGTGTGTGTGTGTGTGTGTGTGAGCTTTGGGCAGATGTTTTATGGCTCTGCATGCTGACATTTAAAAGGAGAAAGACACTGACAAACGTCTCTGCAGGACCAACGGATGAGGAACGAGGGAGGAAGGAGAGGAGGAGGAGGGAAACGTTCTCACCGTAAATCAGAACTGGAGACGACTCAACAACGAAAATGTTCATCCTCAGCAAAAATTCAGATTAACAGAAAAACTGAAAAGAACCCGAAGAGATAAGGTAGAATTCATTCCCAGAAAAGCTGTGATGGTGGGCACTAAAGAGATGACACCATTCCTCTGATGTGTTCTCTCATTTCTCTTCAGAAGACTGAACAATAAACAAACTGAGCCTCAGACGTCCAGAGTTCACATCAGAAGAAGCAGAGGGAGACGATGTGGGTCCTCATATTAGTCCATCATCTGCATAACTCACTTCCCATCATTACATCTCCAACACTCTCTGTTCAAATTGAAAACGGCTCACCTGGGTTTCTGTGGCGACACACACACACTGAGCTCCAGCTGAAGCAACATGTTAACCCGGCTGGACGTCTTCAACCCTGCGACCTCCGTCATAAATCAGAAAACTACACCTCGTCTTTCTATTATTGGCTGACGCACCAACACACAATATTTATGACAAACCCTAAAATAACCATTAAAAAGATGACAGAAACTAAACTTTGAATAAATTTAAATGACTTTGGTCCTGAAGTCTGTGTGTGTGTGTGTGTGTGTGTGTGTTTGGAGCAGGTGAGTGTGTCTCTGACAGTATAATGACACTTCCTGTTTCCTGCCTGTTAACACATCACCTCAGACTGCAGTGATGACTTAAGCAGACACACACACACACACACACACACAGGAAATCCAGTATTGATTGAGCCCAGCTCACTGACGAACAGGTTCAGCTGCAATCATCTCAGTTTTCTTCCATTCTTTTCTGATTTTACAGAGAATCATTTGTCTTTTCGTTTGGGTTTGAGTCTGGACAGTAAGTTGGATGCTGTTCAGGTCCAAACTTGTTGAGGCACTGCACTGGACAGGTAGAACTGCTTAGTCGAGGTGAGAAAAGTGTCCGGTTTGAGAACTTTAGAGTTGCGTTGCTGCTCTTTGCAGATGATGTGGTTCTGTTCGCTTCATCAGACTGAGACCGTCAGCGTGCACTGGGGCGGTTTGCAGCTGAGAACAAAGCAGTCAGGATGAGACTCAGCACCTCCAACACTGACGACATGATTCTCTGCCAGAAAACAGTGGATTGTTCCCTCCGGGTGGGGTAAGAGTTAATGCCTCAAGTGAGGGAGTTTAAGTATGTTGGGGTCACGAGTGAGGGTAGGATGGAGCGGGAGACTGACAGGTGGATTGTAACAGCGTCAGCAGTAATGTGGATGTTGTGGTGAAGAGGGAACCAAGCCAGAAGGCGAAGCTTTTGATTTACCAGCTGTCAACGTTCCAACTCTCACCTAAGAAAAGAGCGAGATCGCAGATACAAGCATCCGAAATGAGTTTCCTCTTCAGGGTGCCTGGGCTCAGCCTTAAAGATAAGCTGAGGAGCTTGGAGTAGAACTGCTGCTGCTGAAAGGAGGTGGTTGAGGCATCTGATCAGGATCCTCCTGCACACCTTCCTAAAACTGGGAGGAGACCACAGTTGGATCCAGAACTCTCTGGAGGGATTACAATCCCATCTGTCCTGGATCCTCCAGGAGGAACTGGAGAGGAACGCCTGCCTGCTGCCACCATGACCTGACCCCGGATAAACAGAACAAAATGGATGGATGGATGGATGGATGGTAGAACAACAACAGTTCAAACAGCATTTTAATGAAACTTCACATCTGATATTTTCTCTGTCAAATTCTCAGTTAACGTCTCTGATATCCACACAACAGCTGTTTGCTTTTGTTTTTCCTGCCAAAATCATTTTCAAGTGGAATTAAGAAATAAAGTGGAAAAAAACCTTCTTTTTTTCAGTCGGAAAAAGAGGAAAGATAACAGTGAAATACTCCCCTGACCCTGATGGCCGCTGCATTGTGAGTGAACTCTGCAGGCGTGAAAAACATCTGTCGTCAAAGAGTCAACTGTTGTCTTTTAAAGTTTGGTTTTGATGGTTTTGGACACGCACACACACAAACACGGCGGAGGAGCACGGCGTTCTCAGGCAGGAGATGTCAGATACAATCAGTCTGATTGGCCACAACCAAACACTGGGTTTCCCCATGAGGCCGTGTGGCCGGCGGCGGTCCCAGACAGACAGGAAGTGCTGAGAGAAAGAGAGAGAAGGAGATTAGAAGGGAAGGCAGGTAGAGGAGAGACTCAGGCCTCTAAACTTTATCACCTCATCAACACTGACAGCTGTGTTTGTCTTAGAGGCAGCACCTGCCGACGTTCATCTGACCGGCTCAGGTCTGAAGAAACACCTGAGACTCTTTTACGTAGAAGTCATGACGACAATCGCAGTGCCACCAGGCAAGAGAACAAAATCAGATGAGCACACCCCTCTCTGTATTTTCTGGCTTTCCATACATTTACATCCATTATACAGCATGTGAACAAATAAGGATTCAAGTCCAAACTAACTTAAAATAAAGCATTCAGATGTTTTACTTAAGTTAAAGTACAAGTCCAACACAGTAAAAATACTCCATTACACACTCTGAATCTTAGTGTTACAGGGAAAATGAATTGAAAACACCCTCCCTCTGCTTCTCTCTCTCCACATGAAACACCAGAATAAACACAGTGAAAATCAAATGTTGTCTTTCCTGTCTCACTGCCCCCTCCCTCTGTTTCTCTGCTATAAATGTCAGATTATAAATGTAATTAAAGCTGCGAGCAGCGTTGAACGGGCCCTCGCACCCGGCGTCCGTCGGGGGAGCGGCGACCGCGGGACCCCGGCAACCGCGGGGTCAACGCAGGTCGCAGGGCACACGCTGGCGTAACAGTTCACACTTCCCAGATGTAAAAATTTTAAATAAAAGCTTTTATGCTAATTATTTTCTGTGATAATATTATTCAGAGCTCATCATCTGTGACAGATCATGGCTCTATTGACTGTAACCTCTCTGTGGCAGCTTCTCACAGACACAATCAACTCCTCTTCCCCTCCCCCCTCAGACACACACAGACACACACACACAGAGACCCCCTTCCAAAAACCCATCAAAGAGTAATACAATGGCTCCATCTGTAGGATAAAGTAGAGAGTCGCAACAGGAAGTTACCCCAAAATCTGAGGTTTCAAACAGGAAGTTGGGTTTCCGAACTTTGACGGGCCAGAACCGGCACACGCTTCGACCCAAACTCACAATTTTCGGAGCCAGTCTTCCAAAAATCCTTAAGTCTGTCCTGACAACATTTGAAGTGAATCTGGTCACCCGTCTAGAAACTGGACATCACACTATAAAATATGTCATTTCCTGCTATAAATAGGTGGTGCTACAACAATTGTATGAATATTGACATATGGATGTGTGCAGATAGGTACCATTAACAATCCTGTAAAGTTTGATGCAGTTTGGACAAAGTATGGCCGAAATATAGCAAATTTAAAGCAACTTCCTGTTTTGTGGCGAGTGATCGAACTTTGAGGGGCCATAACTTCCACGCCCTTCAATGAAAAGTCCGAAACTTTTGCAATTTAACTTCGTCTATGTCTTAAGAACAAATTATCAAATTTTGAAGTCAATCGGATAATGCGTCTAGGACTAGTTCGCGTTCAAGCGACCCCTGGAAATGGCCAAAAACACACAATTTTTTCACCTTCCGGTCAAAATAAAAATACTTTCTGTTGGGTTTAGAATATGGCTCCAAGAGACTTTTTGGTGCGTCATGGGATGTTACATATGTGTGCAGATTTTCAGATTTTTAGGCGCAACGGGCTTGAGGGGCTGTTCCGTTAAAAATGTAGGTGGCGCTACCGAGGCCATTTTGCCACACCCATGCTCAAGACCCCTAAATTCTTAAATTTTTCGCCGTGCCTGACGCGTCTGCAAATTTTCAGGAGTTTTGACGCATTTTAAGGCCCTCAAAAAGGCGATCAAAGAGGCGGAAAAAGAAGAAAAAAAATAATAATAATAATAATAATAATTAAAGCTGCGAGCAGCGTTGAACGGGCCCTCGCACCCGGCGCCCGTCGGGGGAGCGGCGACCGCGGGACCCCGGCAACCGCGGGGTCAACGCAGGTCGCAGGGCACACGCTGGCGTAACAGTTCACACTTCCGAGATGTAAAAATTTTAAATAAAAGCTTTTACGCTAATTATTTTCTGTGATAATATTTTTCAGAGCTCATCATCTGTGACAGCTCTTGGCTCTCTTGACTGTAACCTCCCTGTGGCAGCTTCTCACAGACTCAATCAACTCCTCTTCCCCTCCCCCCTCAAACACAAACACAAACACACACACACACACACACACACACACACACACACACAGATACCCCCTCCCAAAAGGAGATAAAACTCAGTTTTAACTTGAGTTTAAAAGCTTTGAGCTTTGAGCAAAAGCATTTTTTTAAGTTCTGTTATTGGGTGCATATATAAATCATTTATGCTTAAACAAGGCTTATAATGAAGTTATTTGAACAGTGAATATCTCATCTGCCTAAAGTCAGGGCGAAGCCACTAACCAGCTGTAGGGATGGGTATCATTAGGATTTTATCTTTATCCATACAGACCCCTATCAGTCCAGCTCAGACTGTTACTGGTTTAAGAGAGTGAAGTTTATAGCAATTTGCAAAATTTGGAGATTAGTGACAAACTAACCAGTTAGACTACATACAGACAAGCTTTCATTTTAGCTGTTAGTAACAGTTTGCCATGAGCTTAACCAGCGTGCTGTGCTTCCTGTTAAACATGTTATGAGACTGTGGACAAGGCTGAAAATATTACTTTACTAACTACTTGCCGAACAGGCGCTTTGACAAAGAAAAGGTAAAGGCCAGCAGCTTTTACTTTTCAATGCACTTGTCGTCAACTTGAGTGGCTTATATTCAGCTGGTTCACCTCGACGCCCGTGGACCTAGTGCACTTTTCCTGTCGCCGTACACTGAGTAACATGAAAAAATCAGCTGACCCCGTGTGAAATTTCCTAACTGATCAAAACCAAACTGTAAAGACAGCATCAATCCACGCTCAGCTTTGGTCAAGGGGAGACATATGGGAGAAGATGAGTAGAGAGATGGAAAGAAACAGAAAGGGTGATGGAGAAAGATTACATGAATTCAAAATAACCTACAATTCCTTCAAATTAATTTGAAGCCAGTTTAATTTTTTGAGCCAGCTTTGACATCTGCAGATATGAGTTTCTGAAGAGGGGCCTGCTGAGGTTAGATGTGCTGAATAATATCCATTTTCATATCAGAAAAAACACTGCATTAAACATTGTCTTAGCTCACTGAGCTGAGGTCAACAGGTAATATAACCAACCTGTGAGGTGGCTCACCCCCGTAAGATAAACACATAAATGATCCCTGATAGAACCGATAATTAAAGGCACATCAGTGACAGGGAATGCTATTAAAACTAAACTATAAACTGGTGACATTAACTGCAAAAGAAGATTTTTATTGATACATTTCAGGTAGAATTTAGTTTTCAATAAGGAAAATGCTGTAAGAAACCTGAATTTGTTGCAACAAATTTAAAATAAAAGCTTTTATGCTAATTATTTTCTGTGATAATATTTTTCAGAACTCATCATCTGTGACAGCTCATGGCTCTCTTGACTGTAACCTCCCTGTGGCAGCTTCTCACAGACTCAATCAACTCCTCTTCCCCTCCCCCCTCAAACACACACACACAGACACACACACACAGAGACCCCCTTCCAAAAACCCATCAAAGAGTAATACAATGGCTCCATCTGTAGGATAAAGTAGAGAGTCGCAACAGGAAGTTACCCCAAAATCTGAGGTTTCAAACAGGAAGTTGGGTTTCCGAACTTTGACGGGCCAGAACCGGCACACGCTTCGACCCAAACTCACAATTTTCGGAGCCAGTCTTCCAAAAATTGTCAAGGAGGGGCTGACAACATTTGAAGTGAATCTGGTCACCCGTCTAGAAACTGGACATCACACTATAAAATATGTCATTTCCTGCTATAAATAGGTGGCGCTACAACAATTGTATGAATATTGACATATGGATGTGTGCAGATAGGTACCATTAACAATCCTGTAAAGTTTGATGCAGTTTGGACAAAGTATGGCCGAAATATAGCAAAAATAAAGCAACTTCCTGTTTCGTGGCGAGTAATCGAACTTTGAGGGGCCATAACTTCCACGCCCTTCAACAAAAACTCAAAATCTGCCGCAATTTAACATCGTCTATGTCTTAAGAACATACTATTAAGTTTTGAAGTCAATGGGATAATGCGTCTAGGACTAGTTCGCGTTCAAGCGACCCCTGGAAATGGCCAAAAACACACAATTTTTTCACCTTCCGGTCAAAATAAAAATACTTTCTGTTGGGTTTAGAATATGGCTCCAAGAGACTTTTTGGTGCGTCATGGGATGTTACATATGTGTGCAGATTTTCAGATTTTTAGGCGCAACGGGCTTGAGGGGCTGTTCCGTTTAAAAATGTAGGTGGCGCTACCGAGGGCATTTTACCACGCCCATGCTCAAGACCCCTAAATTATTAAATTTTTCGCCGTGCCTGACGCGTCTGCAAATTTTGGTAAGTTTTCACGCATGTTAAGGCCCTCAAAAAGCCGATCTAAGAGGCGGAAAAAGAAGAAAAAAAATAATAATAATAATAATTAAAGCTGCGAGCAGCGTTGAACGGGCCCTCGCACCCGGCGCCCGTCGGGGGAGCGGCGACCGCGGGACCCCGGCAACCGCGGGGTCAACGCAGGTCGCAGGGCACACGCTGGCGTAACAGTTCACACTTCCCAGATGTAAAAATTTAAAATAAAAGCTTTTACGCTAATTATTTTCTGTGATAATATTATTCAGAGCTCATCATCTGTGAAAGATCATGGCTCTCTTGACTGTAACCTCCCTGTGGCAGCTTCTCACAGACTCAATTAACTCCTCTTCCCCTCCCCCCTCAAACACAAACACAAACACACCCACACAAACACAGAGAGAGATACCCCCTCCCAAAAGGAGATAAAACTCAGTTTTAACTTGACTTTACAAGCTTTGAGCTTTGAGCAAAAGCATTTTTTTAAGTTCTGTTATTGGGTGCATATATAAATCATTTATGCTTAAACAAGGCTTATAATGAAGTTATTTGAACAGTGAATATCTCAGCTGCCTAAAGTCAGGGCGAAGCCACTAACCAGCTGTAGGGATGGGTATCATTAGGATTTTATCTTTATCCATACAGACCCCTATCAGTCCAGCTTAGACTGTTACTGGTTTAAGAGAGTGAAGTTTATAGCAATTTGCAAAATTTGGAGATTAGTGACAAACTAACCAGTTAGACTACATACAGACAAGCTTTCATTTTAGCTGTTAGTAACAGTTTGCCATGAGCTTAACCAGCGTGCTGTGCTTCCTGTTAAACATGTCATGAGACTGTGGACAACGCTGAAAATATTACTTTACTAACTACTGGCTGAACAGGCGCTTTGACAAAGAAAAGGTAAAGGCCAGCAGCTTTTACTTTTCAATGCACTTGTCGTCAACTTGAGTGGCTTATATTCAGCTGGTTCACCTCGACGCTGGAGGACCTAGTGAACTTTTCCTGTCGCCGTACACTGAGTAAGACGAAAAAATCAGCTGACCCCGTGTGAAATTTCCTAACTGATCAAAACCAAACTGTAAAGACAGCATCAATCCACGCTCAGCTTTGGTCAAGGGGAGACATATGGTAAGATTACATGAATTCATGTAATCTTCTTTGAGACTACAATTTCAGACTTAACTAAGTCATTCACTAGTGTCTTGGCAGCGTTTATGGGTTCTTTAGACAGGTCTCTAACTGGTTTTCTTTCCAGGGTCATTGAAATCTTTGGCTTCCTACCTCTGCCAGGCTTGTTCTGCACAGTGTGGCTCTCCTTGAATTTCTCGGTGGCGCTTCTCATTTGAGTTCTTGACGCTTGGAAATGCTGTTATAACTTTGTATATCCTTCTCCTGCTTCCTAAGCATCGACAATTCTTCAAGTCTACAGTGATTTCCTTAGTTTTTGGCATGATGCTTTCTCAAGTGACAGCTCAAATCTTAACTGAAGTTTTTATACCGCGTGTAAAGCAGCTCTTGGCTCTCCTGACTGTAACCTCTCTGTGGCAGCTTCTCACAGACTCAATCAACTCTTCTTCCCCTCCCCCCTCAAACACAAACACAAACACACACACACACACACACACACACACACACAGACACACACACACAGAGACCCCCTTCCAAAAACCCATCAAAGAGTAATACAATGGCTCCATCTATAGGATAAAGTAGAGAGTCGCAACAGGAAGTTACCCCAAAATCTGAGGTTTCAAACAGGAAGTTGGGTTTCCGAACTTTGACGGGCCAGAACCGGCACACGCTTCGACCAAAACTCACAATTTTCGGAGCCAGTCTTCCAAAAAATCCTCAAGGAGGGGCTGACAACATTTGAAGTGAATCTGGTCACCCGTCTAGAAACTGGACATCACACTATAAAATATGTCATTTCCTGCTATAAATAGGTGGCGCTACAACAATTGTATGAATATTGACATATGGATGTGTGCAGATAGGTACCATTAACAATCCTGTAAAGTTTGATGCAGTTTGGACAAAGTATGGCCGAAATATAGCAAAAATAAAGCAACTTCCTGTTTCGTGGCGAGTAATCGAACTTTGAGGGGCCATAACTTCCACGCCCTTCAACAAAAACTCAAAATCTGCCGCAATTTAACATCGTCTATGTCTTAAGAACATACTATTAAGTTTTGAAGTCAATGGGATAATGCGTCTAGGACTAGTTCGCGTTCAAGCGACCCCTGGAAATGGCCAAAAACACACAATTTTTTCACCTTCCGGTCAAAATAAAAATACTTTCTGTTGGGTTTAGAATATGGCTCCAAGAGACTTTTTGGTGCGTCATGGGATGTTACATATGTGTGCAGATTTTCAGATTTTTAGGCGCAACGGGCTTGAGGGGGCTGTTCCGTTTAAAAATGTAGGTGGCGCTACCGAGGCCATTTTACCACACCCATGCTCAAGACCCCTAAATTATTAAATTTTTCGCCGTGCCTGACGCGTCTGCAAATTTTGGTAAGTTTTCACGCATGTTAAGGCCCTCAAAAAGCCGATCTAAGAGGCGGAAAAAGAAGAAAAAAAATAATAATAATAATAATAATAATAATAATAATAATAATAAACAGACCGAAAACAAGAGGGTCCTTGCAACTCGTTGCATGGCCCCGTTGGGCCCACGCAACTCGTTGCTCGGGCCCTAATAATAATAATAATAATAATAATAAACAGACCGAAAACAAGAGGGTCCTTGCAACTCGTTGCATGGCCCCGTTGGGCCCACGCAACTCGTTGCTCGGGCCCTAATAAACCGAACGAAAACAAGAGGGTCCTTGCAACTCGTTGCATGGCCCCGTTGGGCCCACGCAACTCGTTGCTCGGGCCCTAATAAATCATCTCTTCAGCTCCCACATGTCCAGGCTGGTCTGGGATCTGTTAACCTGCAGAGGAATGTACAGCACGAGAGGAATGTGACTGAAGAGTTTAACGTGCTGCAGACTGAGGCTGATGGTTGGGCTCTTATTTTGTTAAGTTAAATTTCACCAATCAGGTGCAGGAAATGTGTCCGGTCAGCTGAGTATCTTAGCTTAGCATAAAGGCTAAAAAAAGGACAATCAATTCAGATTATCAGTGTTTTTTACAGTGCTGATGACTAAGAAGGCAGGGGGAGAGAAATGGTATATTACCCATGATCCTCTTCTTGTTCTGGAGCAGGAAGTGCTCCACAGTTCAGCTTCACTCTGATCTCTCTGGGTCTGATTCCAGCAGTTTAAAAACATAGTTACTGCAGCCTGTATGTAGCCTGAGAGGCAGGACTGAGGGCAGAGGAAGTCTGTCGAGCACTCGCTGCTGCTCACGAAGCTCAGCACGGTAATAATGGACTCAGACCCCCCCACCCCCCCGGAGAGATTACACCCTCAGACAGGAGGATTCTTAATTAACGGAGGTAATTGAATCTATCTCGTGTCTCGTGTTTGTTACTTTCTCTGATGATACTTTTCATGTGATCTTCAATATTTTTAGGTGTTTTTGCAGAGACCACATGCTCTGTCTGGCCATCTGTGTGTGTGTGTGTGTGTGTGTGTGTGTGTGTGTGTGTGTGTGTGTATACAGTATACATGTGCATCAGATGGTCTGTCTAGACGTGTGTGATGGATCGGAGGGTCCGACAGAGACACTTGTGTGTCAGGTGAAGCATCGTCTATAGGTTCTCTCTCTCTGTTTGTCTCTATGTCTCTCTACCAAAGAAGCTCAGAGTGACCTGTCTCACACACACACACACACACACACACACACCGTCAGACAGACTGTTGAAATGTCCATCTTTACCTCAAGTACAGCCCACACACACACACTGATGTCGACCCGCCCACACATCACATCATCACGCACAAACACACAGACGGCCAGACAAACAGTATGACCTGGGAACACACACACACACACACACACACACACACACACACACACACACACGTGTGAGCCATGAGTAATTGTCTGAATCACCCTGAGAAAGTCAGAAAGTAAGTGTACTTGTGTGTGTGTGTGTGTGTGTGTGTGTGTGTGTGTTGATGTTTGTCCAGTTAAACTGAATCAAAGTTAAAGTGGAAATGAAACTTGTGATTTAGTGATTTAGTGTTTCGTTAGTTTCTGCCTCGTTGATCAGTCGTAACATCGGAGCTAAAGAGACAGGGACTCAGTTGGTGTTACTGTGTGGTACTTTTACTTCAGGAAAGTATCTGATTACTTCTCCCACCACTGGAGGTCACACACAGATGTGCACACCTGTCTCACCTGCAGACCGTCCTCCCACAGAACAATCACCACAGAGCTTCTTACGACCCACAGCTCTGGTTTATTGTTGAACGTCGCCCGGTGGTTGTGTGAGGCAGCATCGGCCCTGTAACAGTGCGTTAAAGTCACGGCGCCCTCCAGTGGCTATTATCCTAACTAACCCTAAGTGTTTGACCTCTGACCTCAGACAGACACAGGTCACAGACTGATGCATCATGGTCTAACACCCCCCACCCCCTCCTCCAGACGACTGCTGTTAGTCAGGTTGTGTGTGTTGGGGTATTTCTGTGTCACACCCAGGCTGATGTCGACTGGCAGGAGTTTGTTCCTGGGGGGAATCCTGATGATGCAACACCACAACACACCACACACACACACACACACACACACACACACACACACACACAGTCAGTGAGGTAAGGTGTGGGGCGGCTGCTAAAATGAAGATGCCTTACAGCGTGGGTCGGCGGAGACGTGCTGCTGCCTGTGGGTTTATTACAGCAGGTAGAGACGGCCAGGTGTGTGTGAGTGTGTGTGTGTAACATAACAACAGCCACACCTGTGTTTTTATTTACCTGTCAACCAGGAAGTACAGCCTGCAGACAGCCTGCGGGGAGTTCATCTTTCTCTCTTAGACGTTAAAGTGACATTAATCACTTTATCGGACCACTAGGGGGCAGAGGAAGGTCGCAGGTTATAATCCAGTTATAATCCAGTCTGCGATTTACAGTTTAATCTGAGGAAGGAATCAGGTCCCAGTAAAATACTGGTTCCTGATTAAATGTGGGGACATGAAGAGCAGAAGAGGAACAGCCAGCATTAGTGACGTCTGCTGTCAGTATGGGAACATTAACATGTCTTCACTCATCCGCACACAAACACTCTAAAAACACAAATATCAATAACATCATAAGATGATATGATAACAGAATATCTCAGATATATTAGTCTAGAATATCATGAGAAGAAATAATAATAATGTTAAAGTTAAAACAGTGAAGAGAAACAGTCCTGACTCTGGGGTGTTTGTAAAGTTTCTGTCTGCATGAGCTCATTTGGACCTCATACAAGAACACACACACACACACACACACACACACACACACACAGGTTCATTCCTGGAAGGATGTGTGTTGTTGTCCTGGTGTGTTTTACTGCTCTAACAGTAGCCTCTGACTTCAGACCACAGAGGGTTTGGCGAGCAGAGACTCTGACTAACACTGACTTTAACTGCTCACAGACAAACTGGAGTTAAAGGGACATTCTGTAACTTTCTTTCACTAATTCTTAGAATATATCAGCGTCTTTGTCAGCTGTCAGTATGTCTGC
>NW_026115882.1:0-10567 GCF_001640805.2 Lates calcarifer
AACATTTCTTCAGAGGCTCAGCACAGGACACAGGAAAGAAACATAGAGTTGTAAACAGACAATTTCAGCACCAGTAAAAACACAACTTCATATTTTTCAGGGTGTAGAAGAACATACAAGAACTTTCTGTCATTGCAGAAAAATTTTGCTTCACTCTCTAGGTGTGCAGTCTCTTCAACCTCAGAATGAAGGAACCACAAACAGAGAAGAGAAAGCATCAACTCAGGTAGATGTGACTGACTGACTGCAGGGTTTTTTTACAGGTGCAAACAGTGTCCAGCTGAGTGAAAGAGGTAGTTAGCTTTTTTGTTGTTGTTTGTTTTGTTCTAGTTTATTTTGACAGATATTTCCTGCCTGACACAATGACCTGCCCTATCACATTTACATAGTTTTTTGGAGGAGTTATTGTTTTCATCTTTTCATTGTTAAACAACTAACAGGCTGCAGGTGTTTAGCTGAGCTGCTGCTAATGTTAGCTCAACTTGTTTCTAGATTCTCAGCTTGTTTTTAGGTTAGAATTCTTCAGTGTTCATTATTCAGGGAACCGAGTTATCCACAGGGGTCTCCTCTCCAAAACAAACAGACCAAGTAATTAAAATCAGTAAAAACACTGAATAAAGCAGTTTCATGTTAAAAGTCACTATTTCTCTGTGATACTCCTGCGGAGACACAGGGTGGCAACAGGGAAGCTGAGAGGAGCTGTTTACTCAGCTTGTTTCTCTGATTATGTAAGGTCCAGACGTCCAAAGACAAAAATCCTTAATCCTGGTTTAAGATTATAATTATAACATTAGAAAAAGTGGTGTGAGGTGTGACTTGAAACAGTATTTGGCTGCAAGTGTTTTATTGTCCCGCCCTCAGCCCAACAGCTGGTGCTTATGGAAAACCCTGTTACTGTGCTTCTATCTGTTAATGCCACTGAAAAAATACACCAGGATGAGGTTTAGGCTTTTAACCGATGCTTTTATCTAAAATGACTAAAGGAAGAAAAAAAGTCTTGTTCTTTAATTTTCTCAAATTTCAGGACGCTTCAGTACAACAGGAAACTTCAGTGAAATCATCCAGTGGCTCAGCAGAGACCCAGGCACCAGGAGGGAGGAGAGACCCAGACAACTCAGGCCAGAAAAGCTGCCGTAAAGTCTTATGTCAAGTGGTCTACCCTTTAATGTTGGGTTACCCAAAATATTTGTTATGCTCCTATAGATTTGATTTTGAAGTACCAAGGCAGTACCAATAAATGTATTTGCAAGCTTTTACTCCAGAGCAGCTCTTCAGTTTGAAATAACCACATCAATTGAGTTTGCTCTCTCTGACTTTGTTGTAGCTGCTGGACTGGAGGCGTCAGCAACAGAGCTCAGCGGCTCTGCTCAGCAGCAGTCAGGTAAAGATGATGCTCAAGTTCAAATGATAACACATTTAAGCACTGAAAGTTAAGCTCAAAGTGGATTTTCTTTTTTTTTTCTTTTTTAATTTTTAAAATCTTTGACAGATAAACCTGTTTGTCCCGACAAGACAGCAGATTTCTACGCCCACACAGATCAGGATCAGCCCCACCTCTGAACAGTAACTTTTGCCTCTTTCACTCAGCGTGGTCTAAACTAAGACTGTATACTGTATACATGTTCAGCAGAATCCACTTGAAGCAGTGTGGTTTGATGTCGGTGTGTTCAAAAACACTCTTCTCTGAGGTCAGCCACTACTTCCTCCCTGCTGACAGTGACCAGGTGACTTCAGCCATCAGCAGCCGGCCCCCAAACACCAAAGAGGTAAAACCATACATACTGTAGTGGGCATTAACCTGGACTCTACAAAGGTGCTGTTTAACACTATGCTATGCTTATTCCTCTTTTCAAGGTAAAGCCACTCACCCTCTGTCCATCCTTTCTTTTCCCATCAGCCCTTCGCCCAGAGGAAGCTGCCAGGGCCTCAGGACTACCAGGGCAGGGAGAAGCAGGAGCTGACTCCAGGTCAGACATACAGGTTCAGAGTTGCAGGCATCAACTGCTTTGACCAGGGAGATTTCAGCCCAGTCAGTGAGTTCAAGACCTGTCAACCTGGTTTCCCTGGAGCGCCCTCTGCTGTCAAGATTACCAAGGTGACATATTGAGGAAATTGAACCGCATGTACACAGTCGCCTGAGGAACAAAGGCACTGTCATGGTGTCTTCAGACTGGTAGATTTATAAGAAGCAGCTTTTATCATGCTATTACTACTTATTCTATGCAGGCTAATGATTCAGTCCACATCACATGGGAGGCTCCACCCTCTCCATCAGGCCGGATCCTGGAGTATTCCATGTACATGGCAGTGGAGGAAAAGCCGCTCCACCACCTCGGAGCGTCCGGGTCAGATGGCCTTCATCAGGATTTACCGTGGTACCAAGATGTCCTGCTCGGTCAGCTCCACCCACCTGGACAATGCCCACATTGACTGCTCTGCCTCCAACCGGCCAGCCGTCGTCTTCCGCATCGCGCCAAGAACGAACAGGGCTACGGCCCCAGCGACGCAGATCCGCTGGATTCAAGGTAGAGGAGCTTGTGTTTTTTTTAGTTTCTGTTTATTTTTCACATTGGTTTTTGTGAACAGATATCAGCTTAATTCAACTTCCTCCTTTTTCTGTCTTTTTAGATCCCAGTAAATTGCGAACATCTGCTTCCAAAGCAGACAGCAGTGCTGAGGCTGACCAGGATGCTGCTGACAGGTAACCAGACAACATCTGTCATGCTCTCTGTTCATTTTACTTTGGAAATTACATTTTTTATATTGATTTGACTCTTTTTGTTTGTCTTTTTTTCTTGCAGCTCCAGCTGAAAACATTTAGGAAAAAGACTGTGCACTCAGGAAGCTGGCAATGTACACCACTCAGATGTTGTATATCTCTTAGATAGTTTTGTTAATTTATTTTTTATGTATTTCAATTATACCCTTGTTTATATACACACACACACACACACACACACACACACATTTTCACAGGAAGTGTAACCACTTGGTTATTTTAGTAAACAAATGTTTTGTTAAGTAATGATATGTGATATGATGTAGACCAAACTACAACTTACTACCACTATTGTTTTTATATTTAAGACTCTTAACGTTTGGAGGTGCCTTAGCGCTCACTTCACCTTCCACTAATGCTTCATGTGTCATAGTTTGTGAATGAAACACAGGTGGTGATATGCTTTCAGGAACATTAGAAGGAAAATGTTTTGTTAGTGTGTAACACCTTTACAATCCTAATACCAGCCCAGTGAGGTTTTAAAATATACATCTGTATAATGAGATGTTGTTTTATAATCTGATCATTTCTTGTTCCACGTTTAGTTTAAAATCTTTGTTAATGTGTCTTGTCATTGTACATGGCCACATGTTACTGCAAACATTATTTGTAATCATTACATATCTGCATCACATTTATTGGTTTATGATTTTGTTGCATTTACTTTTAATTTTCATCAGATCATTTATCTCAGTGTGATTTATCACCATTACCTGATTATGAGATAGAAGAAAGTTTTTTCTGACTTCAACAAAAGAAGCTTAGCACTACTTCAATTTGTGATATTATTAATAATACAGTAAATAACTGTAATGGTAATCATTATGAGAGACGGTCAGAAATGTGAAGGGAGCATCGTGGGTACACATCATTCTACAGCAGCAGTTTTCTGGGGGAGTATTTTACACACATTTTGTGGAGGGCATTTTTGCCTATGACAGTGTTTTCTCCATTGAATTGGGTCATTAACTATGTATCCAGCCCCCAACCTGGAGAAGTGGATTGCACTTTGTACATCGACCCTATGAACTGTCCAGCTTGAGTGTCCCACCTGAAGACTAAGCTTCTGCTGGAATAGCTCCTAGGGTCACTGAGGTACACAGACCCCCTGACCACGATAAGGTGGTGATCCCTCAGGGAGAAAACTGAAGAATAAAATATAAAAGATCCCTCATCCAGATCAACACCATAACATACAGTTTCCCAGTTGGATGAGCCTAATTCTCAAAATGTGAACTTAATAGTAAGACCCTGGCCAATATTTACAAAACTGAAAGTTAGTCTTGTTTAAAAAAACAAACAAACAAAAAAAAAAAAAAAAAAACAAGGCTTTTCTCAAACTTTTCATGGTAATGTTGGCCTATAACATCCCTGTGTTATATATCTGACACCAGTGTCAGGTTACGTCATTGGCTCATTCCCATAGTGACAGCATGGATTTTTTTCCCAGTAGCCACTCTGGTACTGCAACGAAGAATCCCCTGCGGCCCAAAAAGCATTTTCCCCATAGGCCACCATTGTAAAGTCTAAGTTGTGATTTCGTGCACTGATGATGCGCCTGGAGCACGGCTGTACCACATATCTAATAATACATCTAAGGCCTCTCTCCGTACTACGGCGGACCAGAATCGATTGGCCAATCAGCGTTATTCTACCAATATTAGCTGACGCAAATCGTCATTGGCCACGATCTTGGGGGAGGAGCGCAGAGAGGCGGAGACAGGAAGTAGGAAAACATATTTAAGCCACGTTAGAGCAGATTCTTCTGTTTGCCAGTACAATGAAAAACGTTGTAATCGAGGAGGTCTGGATGCTACAACAAACTCTGGAGCTACCTTTTAGTCAAACGGGAGTGAGGCTGGACGCTCAACGCACCTACGGCGCGAAGGTAAGGCAAAGAGTTCGTGGCTAGCGTTAGCAAGTAGCGTTAGCGGCTAAGGTTAGTATTAGCACCACCTTGTATTGATATATTTTAATTCCATTTTCAGGCGTTTATATCGCGCGGGTAAGCGATATCAGCGTTAGCGGCTAGCGTTAGCATTAGCATCGAGTGTTCGAATTAGCCGTTTCGTTTTATGGTGTGTTTGGGGCTTTTCCCTTTTCGTCGTCGTTTTTATTTGCGGTGGTTAAAGTGTGTTTGTGTTTCTGTGACTAAAGCGTCCCTGACATAAGTTGCGGAGAGTGGTAACTGTTTAATAGTCTGTCTGTTCACACAGTTTGCATCTCTTTACAATTACTTTGGAGACATTTTACTGCTTCTTTGTAATATTGTGCTCCATCTCGGTCATTTTAAGTCAGTTTATGGTGGATTATCATGTCGATATCATTTGTGGTGGTATTGCATTGCATTGTTTTAGTCTCTAGCTGGCTGTTTTACATTTACTTATAGCTATATTCTTTGTGGTTCTTTTGCATCGTATTGTTTCTTTGTGGTTTTCCAGATCATTTTGTGTTTCAGAGTGGCAGTTAAGTATCTCATTGTGATGCGACTCAGTTTTTGTTTGTTTGTTTTGTTTTGTTTTGTTTTTTGCCTCTTGGTCATTGTGTGTGTCTTTGTAGCTTTGTGGTGACTTGAGACTTTATTGAACTCAGTTTTGTGTTAAATACATCATTAGGAATTATAATAAAAACTATTTTAAATGCTTTTCTCTCAGCGATCAATGAAGTCATATTCTAGTAACAGAATTAATTTATTTACTTTAACACTCAAAGTGTGATTGTCAAGGTTCTAGTGTTTAGTTTTCAGTGTTGTATTCTTCTACACTGTTCAGGTTTTGGAGGTGAAGTATTCTTTATTAATGAGGTTATTTGTTTGTTGTACTTGTGTTTTCCAGGTTTACTGGTTCAGCTGCTGCAGCCTGGACAGAGACACCAGCTCTCATCTTACAAACCAAACTGGTATGTGTCCTAAAGATTTACCCAGTCTGAAAATATGTGTTGATGAGCTGAATTATTAATGTTAGTAACAGTGTTATTGTTTAAATCCTTGGTATTTAATGAGTTTAGTATTGATTATGATAATAACTGATTAATTGTGTCTATAAATTGTCAGAAAATAGTACTAGTTCTAATATTGCTTAAAACTAGAATAGTTGTTAGTTAATTTTCTCCCTGTGGACTGAAGTATCATTAAAAATACCACACGTTAAAACTCTCAAAAATGTTTTTATTATGCAGTTCACAGTAATATACATGATTCCTCCAGTGATTAGTTTACAGACAATTAATATAGAAATTTAAGATAATAAGTTTCCCAAATATTTATTGTTATTTATTGATTCTTAAAGATGCTTTTTCTTGTCACATGTAAAAGTAAACAATCCATTTTCTGAGACACTCCTCTATTGTTTGGAAAATCTTCTGGTTCAGCTGTAATGTTGAATATTTATCTGTGTATTCATGGTTAAACTGTTGATGAGGAATAGGTCATAGTGTATTGAGCATTTTTTTCTTTGTATGTTTTATTTTCTCCAGGTGTCACCACTTCGTCCATGATCACAGAAAGTCTTCATACCACGAAGAAGTTCTTTGAGAGCAGGACTGAGGCCTCCAGGTAACAGCTTTACATCGACTGTCCAACACAGATTATATATCCTCAGTAACTTATCTGAAGTCTGAACAGTGTGATTTGTCACAAAAAGACAACATAGTTCATGAATGTACAGTTCAAAGAAAATGAACAAGTTAAACATCAGCTCTCTGTCTCCTTCTTTCTCTCTCTCCCTGTTCCTCGCTCTTGCTCCTTCTCTGTCTCTCTCCCTCTCTCTCTTAAGCTTGCCACGCGCTAAAAGATGTTAAAAATCTCACAACTCCAAATCTCGTGAGGTTAAATGAGATTTTAGCGTAAATAAACTGACTGACGACGATGTCCCTTGTGCTTCCGTCTTCAGTTCTCTCTCTTTCTCCCTGTGTCTCTCCCTCTCTCTCTCATTAGTGCAGTAAATCATAAAAATGTGAAAAATATTCAGTTCAGAAACTCTGTCATTTTGCTTCATTTTGGCTTCTATCAACCAAATTTAGTTCAAATTTTAACTGTCTTTGGAGAAACAAACATCTCCATCCACCGCTGTTGTGTGAATATCAGGAGCTGGTGCAGTCAGTTCTCCAGTCAGAGCAGCTTCTTTTTGTTTTTGTGTAGAAAGCAAATTTAACTCTTGGACTAGTTCTGTATAGTCTAGAACCAGTTAGTCCACACTCTGGTTTCTTTGTAGATTTATTGTCTTTTACCTCTCTATCTTTTGACAGTTTGAAGTTTAATACCCAGAAGCACTCTGTGCTTTTATTTTGATGTGTTAAAAGTCACATTTTTATATTATTGTTTGTTGTGTTTTCTCCACAGGATTCAAACTTGAACCATTAAATCACAGAGAGAAGAGACAGACGTGAAGACATTTTCAGAAGGTCAGTGGTAGTTTCTTCTTTTCAGTCTGACTCTGTCATTATCTCAGCTGTAGTTTGACACTTTAAAACCTCTTGTCTAGAACAAATAGCAACAAATTAAAGGTGCTGTAATTTATTAGTTGTAATTAATATTTTTCAACAATGTAGTTGCAAAAAATATTAATATTTATTTATATATTTATTATTCTTAAGTAAAAAAGCCTTCAAAGAATTTCTAAAAAGTAAGTACCAAATCATTTAAAGAACCTTAAAAAAAGATTTTCAGTTATATACATAGTTATATATAAGCATGAAACTTTAAAAAATGAATTAAAAACCCTCATAAGAATATCTGAACAATGAATGTAAAACCTTTAAATATAAAATATAAAATCTTAGAATATATATTTTCAAAAAGTTTAAAACACTGGAATCATAACATTTAATGCAATAAAATGCTTTGCATAACATCAGTTTCAAAATAGAGAAATACAACTCAAAGGTTTAGGAAGACACTTTTAATGATTTTATTCCAGACAACATTTAACAAATCACAGCAAAGATAATGACAGACATTTGACCACAAGGAAACACTTGTTAGATCTGGTTAGGATCAATGTAGTTATGAGCACATTTTCCAATGACAAACATGTCTACTAAGCATCTTTGTGATCAATTAATTAAATAGTTTTATCATAAGCAGTTCAATGTTCTCACAAGTTTTGATAAAGACATGAGTCTTGGGAAAATGTGCCCATGACTTAGATTACAGATGGTAGAGAAACAACATGTTTTTATTTGAAGAACAGGAAACCAACACCGTTTACAGTGGATGGTAGAGGTCTTTTATCTTTTATCCAATAAACAGTTTCGTAACACTTGTTTTCTTTCATCCACTTCAGGTCTTCAGCTGCTGTCGTCTTCTCTTTCTGCAGAGACAAGAACCCGTATTAATCACGGAAGCTGATCAGTAATTGAAAATATTTTAAAGACAAAGGAACTATCTTAAGTTGGCCATCTTACCTTGTTTTCCACAGATACACACACACACTTATTTTGCCATTTCCAACAGTGCAATATCAGTACTAAAATTCTATTACTGTGTATATAGTCCTGTTTATAATTTTTATATATATATTTTTATATAATGCCTCTTTCTATTTTTTGCTGCTGCAGGACTGATACAGGATAACCTTACTCAAATAAATATTTCTGAACACTGAATATCTTGCTGGTCTTTTTAATATTGTATGAAAATGAATAT
Source organism: Lates calcarifer (assembly GCF_001640805.2). Lineage (NCBI taxonomy): Eukaryota > Metazoa > Chordata > Actinopteri > Centropomidae > Lates > Lates calcarifer. The sequence continues at coordinate 8,424 of NW_026115882.1, forward strand.
TTTTAGCCACTTGTAGCCAGAGGTTAGCGTTTACAGCCTCAATTATATATTTTAATTGCAAACTGCAAGTAGACAATGTTTCGCATTTCTGCATTACAAAACACTTTTGTGATGTTAAAAAAAAATTGTCATACTATAGTATGATGTTTTTTTTTTTAGTTTTTGAGCCTTACAATTTTTGAAGCCTTACTATACTAGGACATTTTTTGACAATTTTTGAAGCCTTACTATATTTTTGTTATATACTAGGACATTTTTTGACAATTTTTGAAGCCTTACTATTACTATGGACAATTTTTGAAGCCTTACTATACTATGACAATTTTTGAAGCCTTACTATACTATGACATTTTTTAATGCCTTACTATACTATGACATTTTTGACAATTTTGAAGCCTTACTATACTATGGACATTTTTTTTTGAAGCCTTACTATACTATGACAATTTTTGAAGCCTTACTATACTATGACATTTTTGGAAGCCTTACTATACTATGACATTTTTTTGAAGCCTTACTATGACATTTTTTGACAATTTTTGAAGCCTTACTATATTATGACATTTTTTGACAATTTTTGAAGCCTTACTATAATATGACAATTTTGAAGCCTTACTATACTATGACATTTTTTTAATGCTTACTATACTATGACATTTTTTGAAGCCTTACTATGACATTTTTTGACATTTTTGAAGCCTTACTATACTATGACATTTTTTGACAATTTTTGAAGCCTTACTATACAATTTTTGATTTACTATACTATGACATTTTTTGACAATTTTTGAAGCCTTACTATACTTTTTTTTGAAGCCTTACTATACTATGACATTTTTTTACTATACTATGACATTTTTACTATACTATGACATTTTTTTTGAAGCCTTACTATACTATGACATTTTTTGATTTTTTTACATTATGACCCTTACTATACTATGACATTTTTTGACCATTTTTGAAGCCTTACTATACTATGACATTTTTTGAAGCCTTACTATACAATTTTTGAAGCCTTACTATACTATGACATTTTTTGCCTTACTATACTATGACATTTTTTTTTTTGAAGCTTACTATACTATTTTTTGAAGCCTACTATACTATGACATTTTGAAGCCTGATGACAATTTTTGAAGCCTTACTATACTATGACATTTTTTGAAGCCTTACTATACTATTTTTGAAGCCTTACTATACTATGACATTTTTTGAAGCCTTACTATGACATTTTTTGACAATTTTTGAAGCCTTACATACATTTTTTGATGCATTTTTTTGACATTTTTGACCTTACTATACTATGACATTTTTTGACATTTTTTTACTATACTATGACCCTTACTATACTATGACATTTTTTTGAAGCCTTACTATACTATGACATTTTTTGAATTTTTGAAGCCTTACTATACTATGACATTTTTTGAAGCCTTACTATACTATGACATTTTTTGACAATTTTTGAAGCCTTACTATACTATGACATTTTTTGAAGCCTTACTATATATGACATTTTTGACCATTTTTTGAAGCCTTACTATACTATGACATTTTTTGAAGCCTTACTATATGACATTTTGATTTTTGAAGGATACCTTACTACTATGACATTTTTTTGAAGCCTTACTATACTATGACATTTTTTTTTTTGAAGCCTTATATACTATGACATTTTTGACAGAAGCCTTACTATACTATGACATTTTTTACCCTTACTATACTATGACAATTTTTGACCTTACTATACTATGACATTTTTGAAGCCTTACTATACTATGACATTTTTGAATTACTATTTATGACAATTTTTGAAGCCTTACTATACTATGACATTTTTTGAAGCCTTACTATTTGACATTTTTGAAGCCTTACTATACTATGACATTTTTTGCCTTACTATACTATGACATTGACAATTTTTGAAGCCTTACTATACTATGACATTTTTTGAAGCCTTACTATACTATGACATTTTTGAAGCCTTACTATACTATGACATTTTTTGACAATTTTTGAAGCCTTACTATACTATGACATTTTTTTACTTATGACATATGGACATTTTTTTTACTATACTATGACATTTTTTGGACATTTGGGACATTTTTTTTTTTTACTATACTATGACATTTTTTGAC
>NW_026115883.1:0-14199 GCF_001640805.2 Lates calcarifer
ATATCATGCTGGAGATTTTTTTTGTTTAAATGAGGTGATGGTGGTGGAAAAGAAAGATCAATGAATCTCTCTGTTTTGCCGCACATACTCGGCTCACAGGTTTGTCTGGAATGAGCTCCGTGGCAGATGACTCAGTGGTGTGCCCCCACATGATGCAACACACCGCAAGTCCATATTTCTTTTGAACTTTGGGCTTTCATGGTAGTCTACCAAATATTTATTTTTTTGTTATTGTTTTGTTTCTCTTTTTTGTTCTGAAGTTTAGCAGTTGCCACAAATAAAATATCTGTAGATAAAAGCTGGAAAAGTATTATTGTCAGTGTGTTGCTATTGCTTTTCTGATTAGGATCTGGGTCTGATTTTTGATATTCAGATAGGATTCAATCCTAAATATTTCCTGCGTGAATGCAGAGAATTATGAAGCAGCCAGAGACGATGCTCTACATTATCTCACTCTGTGCAAAATTTGACAGTACAAAGAGAGGAAGTCAGATTTAAAAGAAGAAAAAAAAGATTTTGTGTATGGTGGTAAGGGGATTACGGTTTGTTTGTTTCTTCTTTGAAAATATTACTTTTGGATGTGAAATTAGCAGCTCTGCAGCATCTGAATGATTGCGTAATATGACTGCTCTCATCTCTAAAAAAAAAAATGCTTTTTTTGCTTCAGCGCATCACACGAGCACAGTTGATCATCAGTATGTCCTATTTCTTTACAGCAGTCCTTTTGGCCTGTGCGTTTCTGACATAGAAATATTTGGCTGCCATGTTGCCTGACAGAGTGCTGATGAATTCCTGGAATGAGTTCCATGAAGTAGCGTGTTTTCCCCAAGTGAGAGCAACTGTTAAATATGCATGGCTGAAAAATAAATGAAGCAGCCTTCTAAGGAAATGCTGATATTCGTGTGGGACTTTTGTATGATTTACAAGTCTGTTTTATTGGTGGTTTCTATTTTGATGAAGCAGTCATCGAGACTCAGAGCTGTCTATAGGTGTGGTAACCTCTCACAAAATGGCAGCTGGTTTGCCTGTGTGGTCGGTTAGTTTTATCTCATCCTGACTTTGGATGCGGTAAAGTTATAGATTTATCTGTTGATGAGACTGTTTTGGGTGGTCAGAGGTGATGGGATGTGGGCAGAGATTCGCCTTTGTTCTCCTGCCAGGGCGAGTATAAGTAATTTTCTCTTTACCCCTTTGATTTTTTCAAAGCAAGTTGGATTTAATGACTTAGTTGGCTCATCCTGAGCATTTCTTTGAATCTGACTGTTTGCTGTCCACCACAGTTCTGTTCATACTGACCCATTCTGCTTTGCAGCATATCCATAGTGTGCATTTCCTCTCTCTGCAGTTTTGTGTTTCAACCAATAACAACTTAAGCATTCAGCAGCAGGTGATAACGCTTGCCTTTTTTCCATAGCTTTATATATTTTTTGTCAAGGATCTGCATAAGCCAGTGGTTAAAAACAAAAGCATCAGGAGCTGCACAGGTGGTACAGAACTAAACACTTGCTCACCCCTGCAGAGATCCAGGTTTCATTTCTGATAGTAGTGTCGTCTCCTTCCTGTGATCTAAGGTACACAGCTGTCAGTGTTGGTGGGTGGGGAAGTCTTCAGATAGACCTGAGGTACACCCACGTGAATCAGACATGCATGAATTCTAATTTTCAAAAAACCAAATGACTCAATCTGACCTGAAAACAGTCAGACCCAGTTTTTGAAAAAAAGCCAAAAGATAATTAGACCTGACTCAAGATTAGAGCCGAAAAGGCCATCATAGAGGGGGGAAACTTCAACACTGGTGGCAGCAGGATCGTGCCACCAATTAATGAGCGGCCCCAGTGGAAAAAGAGCAGCAGTGCTTGTCTTTTTTTTCCTGCACCTTTACAGTTTGCATTTTCCATCTTGCATTAAAAAAAATGGAAAAAATTAGACACACTGTGGTCTAGAATGAGATATCTAACTCGACCACTGAATAAAATTGTACATACAAATATTCATGGTCCTCAGGGGATGAAGCCTACTGACTTTTCTGACTTTTTTTTAGCAACAGTCTTAATCGTGCTGTCGTGCCTTAATCTGTGTTTAGTTTTGATTAGCGAATGTTAGCATGCTATCATGCTAAGCTAAGATGGTGAACGTGATTAAAGATTATACTTCCTAAACATCATCAGTATGTTAGCTGTTGACACTGTGAGCATGTCAGCATCCTGATATTTGAATTTAGCTAAAAGCATTGCTGTGCTTTAGTATTATCTTACAGAACCGCTGCTAGTATTTCTGGAATCTATTCTCTAGTGATGTCCAAAACCCTGACTCCAACTTTTGAAAGCGCTAGTGACTCCCTCTGGTCAGTTATGATGTCCAAATGGAGGACAGTCTGAACCTCTGCATGTGTGTGTCACGGTTTAGTCAGGGTTTAGGCACACAAACTGCTTGGTTAAGTTTAGGAACTGATTGTGGTTTCGGTTAAAAGAACATGGTTAGAGGAAACCTTTGTCGTCATGGTCACAATAATAAACACGCGCTCACCTGATCTCTTCCTTTGCTCTTGTTGTAATTACCACAGCCGGTAGAGGTTGCCTTAACAATAAAAGTTAAGTATGGCTCATAATAAGCAGTTTGCGCTGACGACCTCTGGGGTCTTTTTCGAAGGCAGTCTCACAAAACTACTGGAATTGATGAGGTTTGAGTTCCCTTTTCTTCTTCTGTCGCTTTATATTTGCAGTTGATTGTCCCTCTGTTAGGCAGTAGCTTGTTGATGAGGGGGGAAAAAAAACAGTACAAAGTTTTATACAAAGCTTTTCAGTTCACAGCTGTCAGAGATTTAGACATAGTTCACACAGCCACCACCGTTTTTGACATCTCCACTGCTATAGACTACTGAGAGGAACTAAAGATCAATTCACACTCATTTCACTCCTCACCCATCATGCTGAGCATCTGCTATCATTTGAAATGATACTTTTAAAGGCATTCACAGCTTTCACATAAATTCTCCCAAAAGAAAAGTGTTTTTATGTTACTGTTTTTCTGTTTTTTTCTAAAGTGACATCCAGAGAGGTGTATTCCAGTTAACAGGCGCATCTGTTTTTCAGCTGCGATCTTTAAGTCTGAGAGTGTCCATGTTGTAATTTACAAGTGACCAGATCTGCTATTGTGTACTTGGACAGTATGATCATTTGCTGTCAAAACAACAGCATTGGTCGTCATAGTAACTGCATACATGTGTGTGCATGTAGGCAAGTGTGTCTCCGTCTCACAGAGCTCAGGGATGAGTGTTCTTGACCACACACACACCTTCATCAGTGTTCAAGGTTCTTTGTCACATTCACGGAGATACACACAGTGGAAGGAAAGGGATGCTCAGTTACTGTGCGAGAATATCAGAGGGATTGAATAAAATAGATGGAGAGAAAAATTACATTAAAGGTATATATATACTAATACAAATCTGTATACATAGAAATATATGAACAAATATACATACAAATCCTGGTCAAATCTGCCAGTATTTTCATCTAAGTGACCTGTTGTGCAAGTGACAGAAACAAACAGTACAGTATTGCAGAACTGTTTATGTGTGTAAAAGTGTGTGCTGAGGATCTGGATGACCTGAGGATAGAAACTCTGCTTCCCTCGTTTGATTTTGGCAATGTGACTGCAATGTTGTACAGACTTTAATGTTTGGATATGGCAACGTCAGTGTATATTATGCTATTTTTCTGGCTTTTCATCAAATAAACTGCGCATTACTGTAAGTTAGTGGTGCAGTACAGCGATTTTGATAGATTCATTGCAGGTTTTAAACTTTTTTCTTTTTTTCTTGTCTTTTTTTCTTTTGTCTTTTTCTGTTTTTTGTTGATTTTGTTTTTTTTTTTTACCCTGGACCAGCCTGCAACTACTGATTATAGTCATCATTTGTATAATCTGCTGATTATTTTTCTGATTAATCAATTAATTGCTCAGGCTTTAGATTGTGAGAAAATGGTGGAAATGCCCATCAAACTTTCCTGAACCCTGAGGTGATGTATTAAATATCTTTTTAATCTGATAGATATTCCAAACCTAAAGATATCCAGTTTACTGCCATAAACAGCAAATATTCACATTTGGGAGGCTGGCACCACTCAATTTCTGTTATATTTTTTTATTTAAAAATGACTGTAATGATTACACAGTTATCAAAAGTTACATTAAAGGTATATATATCAAAAGTGTAACGGATTTACCTTATCAATTAATTGGCTATTTGTTTCAACTCTAACGCAGATATTTTCCACTGTTTCAATAGTGTTAGTTAGTTAGATAGTGACAGTCAATAGTGATGTATAGAGTATGTATAATATGTATAGAAGAGTATACAGAGTAAACTACTGAGTGACAGACATGATATGTGTACAAGACAATAAATAAGTGCAAAAGACTATAATTCACTGTAGACTAAAACTAAGAATTGGCATAACAGGTACAAACACCATATAGTCCTAAGGGTAGGGGTGAGTTCTCTTACATTAGCAGCACCACTTGGCAGCTTAGCTGGTGGTTCAGGTGTAAATAAGGTGCAGCAAGATGTTCAGTCTAGACCTGCTGTATATGAAAAGTTACCCGAGATAACTGCTATATACAGTAAAAAAACATGACTTGACTCTGTAAAAATCTCCATAAATAAATGAAGTGAATTTGTGAATGAGGGAGAGGGAGAGCGAGCTCTGTGCTTCGTTCAGGTCCTTATGTAAGAAACAGTGTTGCTTCTCAAATGACATCATATATAGTAGTGATGAAGTGTGAAGTCAAGGTTTTAATCCAAAATATTAAATACTAATTTTGTGAAGGCAGGTGTCTAAAGACATGTCACAGTAGGAAAAGTGCAGGTGTAAATAATAACAGTTGTTATGGTTGAATTCCATTAAAAAGCTTCAGTTTCAGAGTCCTGAAACTGAAGCAGCAGGGCCATTGCAAGGCCATTGTTAATGTTCTTAATGTTACTAGACTTGTGCTTTTCTCAGTCAAAATATCTGCTTTGGAAAAGATCTGTCCACTCAACGTTTATGCCATTTTATTTACGTTTATCACTGGCACATCATTGTCGTTCCAAAACCCTTCATATTTATTTTTATGTAAGAAATGTATGTTTTATATTTCTTTACCTGACTTTTGTTTTGAACATATTCCAACAAGTAAAACATCAGAAAAATATATTTTTAAAAATGTTATAGTAATAAATATATATTTTTTGCACTGCAGGGTGCTTTTATGAGTTATCTTGGTAATACAGGTTTAAAGTATGTGCATTTACCAGAGCAGAGTCTTAGATGTAAAATAAAAAATAGATGCAGTTTATCTTCAAGTGTTGAAGAACTCACGTTGTGACAGATTTTAGTACAATGTGTTACCATCCATTTACACTTAAACTGTAAACCACCAAGATCTCCATATGATACTTTGGTCATGTTATACTAATAAAGACAGATGATACAGAGCAACATTGTATATATATAAGTCATGCCCGTTCCTGCTTTGCTATCTTACCACTCTCATTTCATCTTATTGATTGCTGGACAATGTTTTCTTTTTATTTCCGGCGGTGCAGGACAGTAGTTGATGTTGACGAGAACAGACTCTCTTTGGCTTTAAGCCCGCCTCACCCTGAATCATCTCATCCAGATATTCTCCCTATTCCTTTTTTCCCCTGGATTATGAATAAAATAATCATTGTTTGCTCAATGAAATTTCTACCCCACTTCCCTCTGCTGATGATTATCTTGTTTAAAGTATATCAGCTGGAAAATATACTCTGTAATTTGAATGCCAATGATTCCACCAAATATGTTTGTGGAGAAACATAATATTGTGAACTCTTATTGCTTTTTTATCTTTAGAAATGCCTTCGCAGTTTCCATTCAGAGGCTCAAGATTGTATGAAATGTGCAATTAGACAATCCTTGCACCTGTGAATATGACCTTTATAGTGTGAGAATAGACTTTGACAGTGTGTGCATATCTGATCACTGTTTCCCGATAAACAAATGTGTGTGAGAGTGTGAATGTGTGAGTGTGTGGGTAAGCGTTTGTGTGTGTGTATATCACATATGTGGGAGATTGCTGGTTGGCCCTGCTCTACTTCAGCTTTGGCCTATAGCTCCCTTTGCTCTCCCAGCGGCTTTAATGAAGATGGCCAAGTGAGGGTCAGTCACCCCTCTCTTCAGAGCTCACAAAAGCTTTTGCCGGCCATTATGTTCCTCGACGGGCTCTATTTTGTAAACACATATTACTCCACGCATGTGTGTGTGTGTGTGGTGTGTGTGTGTGTGTGTGTGTGTGTGTGTGTGTGTGTGTGTGTATGTAGCAATGTGTGTGTAGGGAGGGCTTTTTGTTTAGGCCAGGTCAGTGGATGTGTGAATTGAATGACTGTCAGGTTTAAGGCTCCAGCCTCTCTTGCTAATGCTCAGCCATCTGGCCGTGATGCAGGAACGAGGCATTGAACTCCTTTTCAAAGAGTTTTCAAGAGTTTTTCCAGACAGATTTTATCTGAGAAGAAAAAAAAAAAGAAAAACATGCACGCTATCATCTGAGAACGCTCTCTAACTGTAAGAGCTCCTTTTTTCTTCCTCTGAGCTCCTCGCCCATTAACAACGAAATGTTAAAAATGCACAGCAAAATGCTCCGGCAAGTCTAGCATTCCCATCAGCAATGTTTGGACTGATATCTCCCCTGAAGGATAATTAAGTAATATTAATATTCAATTGTGATAACTTTAAGTCTGTCTCGTTTCTGCATCAGTGCCGCGCAGATAAGCTTCACAACTACAGCGCTGTGTCTACTGTAGGAGTTGAAATGAATAATCTGTCCCTGGTTCTGCTGGCTTGAATTTCTGGAGTGAGTTAGACAGATGGTTATAGCCGGGATTTCAAAGTGATGGAGTAAAACTAACGTTGCCTGCCTTCGCCAACTCTAATTCTTTCATCCCAGTGAGTTGCACTTAACGAAAGCAGTCCCTTGTTGCCTAAATGAAAGTGCACAACAAAGCGAATCTGCTGACTGTCACTACTCAGCACATCAGGCTGCCTGGGTGCCACACCATACTGAACAGGAGCAAAGTGAACCAGCTTTCTGCACTCGACTGCTTCTTCCTTCAGGCTGGTGGAGCCCAGAGTCCTGAGAGGTAAATGGATGAATGGAGGCTTTATGAGATGAGGAAGTGTAATGGTACTCTCCTCTCAATCCCGGCGGCTGGAACAGTAGCTCTCTGTGTCTTTTATCAGAGACATGAAAGGAGGACAATAAGCCTCTCTGCTATCAACAATATGGTGTTCATTTGAAGCAGATTATCCCTCTGTTGAAGTAGAGGAAAATAAAAGAGTAGGAGACAATGGTTAGAGTTTGGAGCCAAGGTTTCTCCTCCCATGAGGAAATCCCTCCGTTCTGCTTTGTCTTTTTTCAAAAATCTAATCTGCCAAAGTGCCCACTCATTGTCATGTGTGGAAACATTTCACACTTTTTTCCCTTATGTAAATGCAAAATTTAAAGTTTTCTAGGGGTACGAGAGAATTTAAGGAGCTCTCATTTGTCCTCAAGCTGAAAGAGTCAACTAGTTCTCTAATATCCAGCTAATGTTAGCTTTGTGCCTGCTGATACTACTAGGTCTCTTTATTCATGCATAATTTTGTTACTCAGCTGCTGACAGTAGGGAGGGGGAGAAATACAGTTCAGATAATGCAGACTAAACAAAAGTTCATATTAAGCAAAATTTGTATTGGAGCAGAAAGGGTAACAATGCTGAGACCCATGGACTAATGGACATATTCATCCAACACTTTTGCTTGACCTCATTTACCATCACAAAATACACATAGTTAATAAACAGGCATTAATGAGTTGAATTAGTTTAGATTACATGTTTGTCTCAGACTGGATGTCAGCACAGTTTGTATCAAACAGAGTCTTTCATGTTTTTTGGGCTCTCTGGAAAAATGTTAAACACTCATTATAATGCATTATAAGCCTTTTCCATTTTATGAAGTCTAATAGTAAATTATGTAGCTGTGTTGAAGAGGGCATCCGTGCCAGTAATTAAACAGCATGATTTAGCAGCAGTCTAGGTGAAAGCACTGTCAACAATCACACTTCACTCAAATGTCACAAAAATAGGTGTCTTTAGAAAGGACCATGTAGCATCAAATGAAAGTAAACTCCAAAGGCCACAACTGAGTGTAAATGAAACTTTAATCTCACCCTCTTATGAATTCCAGGACAGCCCGCCTGTACACAGTTTACATTGTGTGCTGTTTTCCTCCAGGTCAGATATAAAGTTCACCCATCTATCACCCCTCCTCTCTCTTCCTAAAATCAGCTGTAGAGATGCTGTTACGACCTCTTCCATCACTGCTTCCAAACAAGCCACAGGCTTTAAAAGGTGTTGCTCCTTCACTGTCCAAATTGAGACTGAGCACTGTAGTTGAGTGGCACGGTTTAGCACTTTCTTAGTTATCCTGCTGTATGGTTTTCTAGCTTGAAATGCCAGTGCGAATGAATTACATGGGAGAAATGGGACTTTGAGAAAGTCCTTTGTTCTGCTGAATTTGGCTGATGTTGCCTTGTTTAATGGTCATGTTTGATGGCAGGACAGTAAATGATGATAGATCTGATCACATCTGCTCAATTAAGTATCGCATCAGTCAGTCGTCCAGTTTGTCACTTTCTGTGAGTTTTAACCCTTGTGTTTTGTTGGCATTATCTTAAATTGTAAAAATAAAATAAAATCAATCAAAAGTGTAATTACAGCAAATAAGAGAAATATGTCAATTCTTATGTTATATCAGCAATGCATAAATATTTTCAAGAAAAAAAGGTCAAACAAAGAATAGTTCCTAGTACTTCATTCCCCTTCAGTCCTTGATCCGTTAGATCTTTTATGATGAAACTGTTGTAAAACTCTGTGTAGTGCAGCGTACAACATGTTGTCAACACCAATCACAGATACACAACATATGAGAGTCCATTTTATTGAACCATGCTTTGGAACCATTTTCTGTAGCAGACTCATGAAACATGCCCTCAGTCCAAAATCATGTTTATAAGTAATTGTCATAAAATTAGGTGTAAGTTTTTGGGTATCAAGGTGATTAAACAATGTTAAGTTTATATATTTAGAAGTTAAAGAAGGGCAGGGTCTCCAGGAGCCTAAACAGAGCATCAGGGTTAGTGAAAACACAGTATAATTGCAATTTTACAGAAATGAATTCAGCCTCCATGTGATGAAATGCTGTTATGTTTGAAGAATGACAGTGATTATAATCAAAGTTAAAGGTTCTGTGGCGTCAAGGGGATATGTGCGTGAGGAAAGAGTTTGTGTGTATAAACTAGTGAGAGAGGGAAAGCTGCAGAAAAAGAGATGAAGACAGCAGAGAACAAATTATTGGGATCAAGCCAGACGCTTCAGGTCTCCATAGAAACTCCCCACACTTCACACTCTTCTCTATTTTCCCTCCATTTCTTTATTTATTTTGTTGTCAGCAGTTCCAGAATAACTTAATTAAAGCCAAGGCAGGCTAGCATGCTGTGTGAGATGACAGGAGGCCTGAGATGATTTGTGATGGATTACTGCATTTTATCTTCCCTTTATTTACTCCATTGAAATGCATTGAAGCTTGCCATAATGGCAAATGAATGTGTGATAAACAGTGTTTTTGTGTTTTGCTCAGAATGATTTAACAAACACGTCTTTGCAAATATGGATGCAACTTTTCTCTCCCCCCTCCTTTACTTTATACATAATCCATGTTTTTGTTTTGAACTGGTGTCCTGCTGTCTGTGCAGATAAAAGTGGTGGCAGCAGCAGTGGGTACCTGTTAAAAAAAAAAAAACCTGCACTGCAGAGCTCCAGTGATAAACACAACTCTTAATTGGACATCATGGGGGAGTAAAAGCACATCATCTTCACTTGAACTGATTAACCAGCAAAGTTTGTTTTCCTGCTTATTTTTTTGTTTATGTAACGTCGTCCTGATAATGCCACGCGGTACAAGGTCACTGAGATTTCTGGATACACAAATTAGCGTCTGTGATAAATTCAAAGTTGAGCATGATTTAACGCTTGAGGGGTTTTAAAACAGATACAGAAAAGCAGTATACATCTAAAAACCTTCAAGGTTAGGTCCTCCAGGCAGAATTTTTTTTTTTTCCCCCACCTACACATCTTTCTGAAATCCAAAATATAGACCTAGTTTCAGCCTGTCTCCATGAAAAAAAGTGATATCAGACTGAGCTGTCTCAATTGTATCAAGAGCTCTGTCAATCAGAGCTGCTGAACATGTCTTGGATTTTTTGTGACTGAAGGAAGTTCAGAGTGGATGCACTCTGCTTGGCCTGAGTCAGAAGTTGAGTCGAGAGTTAAATGGCTGCTGAACAGTCGAGGTGAAACTCTCTTTCTATATGAGGGGTACCGGGGTTAACTGGGGTAGACGTTTGTTCCAAAACGTTGTTTTTTTCTTTGGTAATGTAGTATACAGAGCTGCCACTACCTCCGAATTGCACTTAAGACAGTGTAACTAGGCTTTGGCTTTGTGGTTTTCTCTTCCTACTAATGGACTGTCCTCAGCCAGGGGTGCTATCCATCACATGCACTACCTGAAGTCTGCAGCCCTCTATAAAGATTAGGACTGTTAAGAGAAGATGGATGGCCCTTGTCGCCGCCAAGCATCATCCCCAAATGCCTAAATTAAATCTAGAAATTCTCATGGGGAGCTTAGATTAGCCTTGTAATAGCAGATGTGAGGCAGGGCTAGCCTTGGCCCTGCTATCATTACAGTAGCATATCTTCAAATATTTATGAAATTGTGAACATTAGCTTCAATAGCTGCTTTAAGGTTACCTGAAGAGGACTTTAGAGGTGGAATAAAATCTCACCTTGGTTAAACTCCCATCGGGATCGTTGTTGCGTAACACATATTCCCATTAGGCAGAGAGAAGCAGATAGAGCAGACTAGCTAACTGGCTCTTTCCTCACTCCCTCCTCCCTCCCTTATTTCTTTTTTGCCTTCCGGGAATTAGTCAAAGAGCGAAACAATCGTTAAAGAAGTCCATATTAGATTGACCTTTGTTTCTCAGCTTACACCTCTTTTGGTCTTTTAAAAGGTTTGTTGGTCCTGTGGCCTTTTAAAGCCAGTGGTTATGGATTTGTTTCCTCTCATTGAGATGGTTGACTGAGGTGGCATGGTTTTAATTCGCCGTTGGAAAGCCCTTTTAAAAAGCAAGCACACCGGTTTCATGGACACAAAGCTTCCTCCGCTTTGTAGCAGTATTTCCAGAGACGAGTGCATGAGTGTGGTATCAACTGCTGATGTCACCACCACTAGGGCAGATACTGTAAATGAATCAGTGACTACATGAATGAATGACTTGGCTACTTCCTGGATACATGAGGTGCTTTTTAGGTCTTTTGGGGTGAGTCCAGTCAAATGTCAAGTCTTTACAAGCAAGTGGAGGTGTAAGTCTTTGAATACTGATTATTAAATGATGTTACATTTTTTTTTTCTCATCACTGTAGGTAGAGACCTGGGCGATACACACATAAATATTGAACATTAAGTATTCTCATGTAAATACATTTGTATGTTTATCTGTCCATGTTCATTAAAACAACTCTTCTTTGTTTCTTCTGTCCTTAATTTAGATAATCATTACATGTAAAAATCTCAGATTAGACAACAATATTTACCATGTATTTTTTCCCTAGTTGTTGACAGGTCTTTAAGTTAATATTTTTGACCCACTCACGCCCACCAATAGACAGATCCCTGTTATTTTTATTACAAATTGAATACAAGAGCCCCATGTGTACATTCAGTAATTATACAATTAAGAAGTGGACGTAGGTAGATGTAAAGGAGAACATTATTCCTTGGAAATCTGTAAGCTTAAACTGTGTGACAGTTTAACATTTTAAATTCAAAACTCTGTTAGCAGACCAAGCCCATTCAAAGCAGAGGCTTCATAATTTATTTATATTCAAGATGTACAGCTATGCAAGATCCATCTGGTGTTACAGTATCATTGTTTCTACTGGGTCAAACTGAATGTTTTTGCTCTTATGTCAAGTAAGTCAAGTCCCACAGCAGTCAAATCTCTCAAGCCTAATGCTCGACTTTATATACAGTGTGCTATAAATTCTCAAATAAAAGCAGACGTTCAAATAATGGCAGTCTCATATAATAGCCAGAACAAAAGGGTGTAATTACTATAATGGCTCACACGGTAAATTCAGCATAATGTCCGCTTCTGCAGCACCAGTAATGTCAGTATAACAGAGTCATGACTTTTTCTTCAATCTGCTGCTCTGAGTTTCTTTTCTCTGACAGAAATGCTGTTTTCATTAATTATTAGCATTTCCAATTTCTTCTACCCACTCTTCCTGCATATGTTGCCTACTGGGGACATTTTCAACGAGGAATTTTGGTTTGCAAGCAGACATGAAACACACTGATCAATACATTGATGGAAATGAATGTTAACGGTCAATAGTGAAGGAGATAATACAGTAAAAGGAAAGTGTGAATGGAACTGACCATAGCCTTTGAGCTACTAAAAGACTTTTAATGCTTGACAGCAGCTTATTATTGATCGAAAGGTACTGATAGGGGTAATGTCCTTAAAATATTCAGGTTACAATGACATAAAATGCACTGATAAGCAGAAAATCCTCACAACTGAGGAGCTTGAACAATAGAGTATTTGGCAGTTTTGACAATTATTTTTTTTGTCTATCGACTGATTAAAAACAAACTGTTTAGAGCAATAGAGTGGTGAGTATGAATATTTTTGTACTGACGGAATCAGTGCTGAGGAAATGTACATTTCTGAATTTATCAAGATGACAGGGAAAACATGGAGGACATTTGAATTTCAGGATTTAAGTTAAATAAAAAAATTATAAAAGAACAGGAATTAGTAATAATCTTTTATAGAAGCCTTCCCAGTTGCAGGCCTGACTCTCTCTGCAGCTGATGTTAATAGAAACTATGACAAAACTGAGTAGTCAACACATAATACTGCTCAATTTCTCCATTTTGTCACAATACTGAATTGTGCTGAGTAGGACCACATACTGCACAGGTTTGCGCCGACTTCCCATTTAAGTGAATATGTATTCACTTTAACTAGTCGGAGCGGTTTTCCCTGTGTTTGCATGGTCTGCAGTTATTTATTAAAGCGCTAATAGTGAACACTGCGGGCTGTGGTCGAATGATATTGCCACGCTTTTTGTGAAAACCTTTTATGTCGACCCTAAAAGAAAACACGGCCTCCTTCAGAATGTTTTCCTGATTATTTTTTCTTTACCACCAGCATGTTCGATAGTCTGTCATCTGTAAAATACAGCACTCCGGCTCTTGTTCCTTACTTAGCCCAGGGAGAGTTGCTGCCAGTCATTTTCAGTTTGAAGTGTAATGAACTGCCACCGATCTCTACTCCACAGTTTCTACTCTAACATTCAAATCTAGCATCAAAAATCTCACGCTGCTGCTTCTGCAGTCGGTGGTAAGTGTCTCTCCTCCCCCTATGTCAATGTATCATGAAAGGTTTTTGTAATTTTTTTTTCTCCTGCTAGCAGTGTGAAGCCCCATGTGTATCATGTCTGAGTGCTGCAAGGGTGGGAAGGAGTAGCTTTTCTCATTTCCTCTGACTGTTTTGGAACTGAATCACATTAGCACAGTGACAGGGAGTATGACTAGACCATAAAACATCCCGCTTTGCCTCTGTCCAAATGAGAGATGGGTCTGCTCAACACTGCAGGTGCTTGCAGGAGCTGAATGATGCAATGAGAATATTGAAAATTACTCTCTCTGGCGTTTCCTTTTTAGGCCAGCCTCACCGCTGCATCTCACTCTCACTCTGATTGTTCACATTTACCAGCTTATCAGATTTAAAGCCATCATTACTGCGCCGGCTCTCGCTGTTTTATGGTGGCTCTGTTGTGCTCCAACTTTTTGGGAGAGGAGACACTGTTGAGCAGGGCTAACAGACCTGGGCAGTGCCAGTTGTGGGTAACAGGCCAGGATGTGTCAGGGGAGCAGACTGTTATTATCTGCGATGAAAATCCATGCTATCCTGACGGCTACAATTAGTGTCAGCTGGGGTATTGAGTCTTTAAAAAAGGACTCCTGGCCTTTTGGCTCCCAGCCTGTCTGGCTATAGATGTCTCTAATG
>NW_026115884.1:0-38517 GCF_001640805.2 Lates calcarifer
TGGCTGACAATGTGCCTTTGGGTGTGTGTGTAGTTGGATTTGTTCTTGTGCATGACATTTGTGATTCTGAAGCGGTTAGCTTTTGTTTTTGAATAATAGTAAGAAGAAAAAAGTATACGGAATACAAAGGGCAATACAATGCTGTGTGACATTACATCCACCACAGACGTCACACATTTTCAATTTTACACATATGAGATTTTTATGGTTGTCCTCTGACAATGGATGTGGATAGGTTTGATACTAAATAAAACAGATGTCTGTCAGGTTCAATCACATTCTGGTCACATGAACACCCTTTATTGTTGAATTAATGCATGTTAAGGACTTGAGCAGTCACCTTGGTAGCCCAGTTATTTACTATGAAAGACATGCTACTGGGTTGTTAACAAAGAATAATGAGAAGAAACTCCTCTGCAAATTGAGCCCGTGCTATCTGTGGATCCATTAACCAATCATGGTCACATCCTTCTCCAAAAACCCTGAGTGTCAGATAAGGCTTCCAAATGACCTCCAAATGCCCCAGATTCCAATCTGATCCAGTATCTGTGGGATGATTCAGAACAAGCTGGATCCATGGAGACCGCACCCTGTAACCCACGCCAATGTCTTGGTGCCAGACACCATAGGACACCCCCAGAGACCCTGTGTCCTGACAGGTCAGAGCTGCTTTGGCAACACAAGGGAAACCTACACAATATTAGGCAGTTCCCACAGATCCTCATCAGTCAAGCTCTCCCTCCTCTGGAGTGCACCGGGCAAAGTGAAGGAAACCCTATGCAGTTGTGACTCTGTTAAAAATCTGTGTGAGAGCTGCAGCGGTGATGTAGATACACAAGTGAATCACTCTGGATCAGTTTAAAGACCAGATGATCTCTTCATTTACATTCTTAATACATTATTATATTACTGTACTAAATATTTGTGCGCTCAAAATGTGGCTCTCATATACAGGCTCTCATATGTTCTCTCTGAACACTCAATAGATACTTCTCTTTAAGTTTGCAGAAAACATTCTGTGAATCTATGAAAGACTTGCTGAATCTATTTATACCTCAGATACTATGTATCTGTTGTGCTGTTATTGTGCTTGTTTCTCTTCATGCACAACATTGTCTGCAAGTACTTGGTTTGTGTTCCATGTCCTTCAGTTGGACAGCTCTGCTGCAGAGAGAGGTGGTATCCACCAAGTGCTACACAAAAAAAAAAACATGAATTGAAAGTTTATTGAGAGGTTGTTGTGTTTCTGGTGTAATGAAGAACAGGGTGGCTGGGGGAGGAGAAACTGTCAGGTCCAGAGCAATTGTATAGTTTCTAAAGCAAATTTCCATATCAGAAGAGACAGTATGAAGAGAATAGTAAATCTGCAGCACTTTTGGCTTTTGGGGGGAAGAAGATGACCTGACATATCAGGAGAACCACATGAGTAAATAATGGCTCTGATCCATTTCAGTGACTCAGGACCCTGGGGCTTGGACAGTGGACAGTCAGTGGAGACCTATTACAACATGTTAGAAAAGGCCTCTGTGAGGGAATCATTTCCTCTACAGTTTGCTCACTGGGGCTGAAATTATACATAGAACTCATTTTCTAGAAATTACAGCCCCAGCTACAACAACAACCACAGACGCCAGCAGGGGATGGGTTTACAAACCACGGACATTGAACAACATGAAGGAAGTGTGGTATATTAGGTGGTGATGTCGATGTGAAGATGATGAAGAGAAGATCTCCGCTGACACTGACTTACTTGTATATAGAAGTTTATTACAAAGTAGTTCAGCATCGGACAAGCACTGCAGTAGCCTGTGAGAGGATCCGAGCCAATATGGATCTCTCTCTCTCACAGCTCTGAACACCAGTATATATACATTGGTTGTTTACATGGTTCATGAGAAACATCTGGACCTTCATTCAATGCCTTCATTATTAAGAGGAAGATGATGGATAAGAGGAAACCCTCACCTTTAACCTCTACTAATCTAGGGGTCACATTCTTAACCCTTATCCTAAACATAAACCCCAAGGGCTAACTCAGACATAGGAAACTCATAAGAAGTGAAGACATCTGGAAACCTTCAGACATTCCAAAAAGGCAAAAACATACATAAGACATCCTGTATACTACATATTTCCCCCCTTCGAGGCTACCTAGCCTCGAAAAATAAAGAATAAAACATACATGTTTACCTACATATACTTCCCAAAACATAAACATAACTTTATGGAGTGTGAGAGCGAAAAACCTGTCAAGCAGCTATCTTCCCTGAAATTTCCATCAAACAATCTAGACAGGAAAATTCTCTCACGGCCCCTCTGCCCCAGGCGACCACTTTATAGTACTCCAAACCAATTAAAAGGAGAAATTTCATCATTAATACAAGGATATAACTTCAAGCAAATACATATGGAACCCTCAGAAAATAAAATCCAAACAATGTCCACTTTCAGGCTGGTCGACCCATCGCACCTTCCAATGGACCTTTCCCTGCCTAGCCCCTATTTCCCTAGGCATCAGAAAAAGAAAAAAAACATCTGAGGTCCCAATGCATTTACCCCACAACAGAAGACATCTTCCTTCAACAATTTCAACCTAAGAAAATGTCACACAGTTTAAGTATTACTCATACAATGTAGAAAATCAAAAACTAAATCAAACATCCCACAACAGCTCCTCAGCAACGTCGACTGTCACTGTTGTGTCGATGAAGTGTTGACTCTGAATATTGCATCACAGTATCCTTGTTCAGAGTCCTCCAGTCCATTCTTATTGTCCCATAGTGATCCTTTCCCCCAATACTGTTCTGGAAGAAAGAAAACACCAACCAGTATCTTGTACCAAACAACAGATGTAAATTGAAACATCAAATGCAGATCATGATCCTATAAGTAAATGTAAAATTCACAATATCATATCATTTCAGATTATAAATCACATTTTCCATTTCCCCCCTTTTATCATATCACTCTATAGAGTGAGAAGATAAAACAATAAGAAATATCAAAACTATAATGAGATATGAATATTCAAAACAGATATGTCTCCAACAGTTCACCTTCTACCTCTTTCATCTCCATCTATATCACTTCCCTTCTCTTTCATAAAACTTGCTTCAACTCTCTTTCAAACAACTCACATACCACAATCCTTCAAAATTCAATATACACACAACCTTCACATCAAAATCTTCTTTGCATATCTCGCTCCTCTCTCTCTATCCTTTGGCTTTGTGGATGATAAATTGCTCCAAACCATCTAATTCCCAATTTTACTAAATCAATTTCACCATTTTATCCATAAACTCTTTCCCTTTATCTGAGAGTATCCAACCTGGAAGTCCCCACCTGCTTATGATCTCTCTACACAAAAACCTGAACATAGATCTCTGACCTTCAGCTGATTTATCTTCACATGCAACAGTTTCATTATTTAGCATAATACTACAATGGAGAACCATCTATTTTCTTGAACTCTCAGCTCTTCCACACTGATCCAAACAAATGACATTCAGTATATGCATATGCGGAATCGATGTATATCTCATCACTTGCTTACCTTCCGCTAACCTCTATTTGATTAAGTTTCCTAAGGATCTCTCGATCCTGCTCTTTCTGATCATGTTCCTTTTTCCTATATAGCTCCACTTGATGGGCTATATGATCCGCATAGACATTCTTTGTCATACTTCCAAGACCAACCACCTCTGCCAATTTGCTCCTCACTGGTAAGGGCAGCCCCTTCTGTATTTTAGCCCGCAAAATTGACTGCTCCATTCGATTCAAATCCGGATCATTTCCTGTGACATTTCTCCACACTTGATGGGCTCTTGACACATAGGCCCTCGGATTTTCTTCCTGTCCTAACGGCTCAATCAGAATATTATCAGGATGTACATTAGTGGGAAAAGTATCTTTCAACACTCTCCACACTCGACCCCTACTTGCTGCAAACAGCTCCGGATCATTCACAGCAGTCCCTATATATCGGTCAAGTCCCGCTTTCTGTAGAATCTCTTCCATAGCTGGAACCCCTAGGAGACTAGCCAAAAGTCTCTTAATATCTCCCATGGCAGCTTGTGTTCCCACCATAATCTCTTCCAACTTTGAAATCCAAGGATGTGCTCCATCTTGAAGAGTAGGTAACTTCTCAAGTATATCTGACATATCTGTATTCTGCCAAGGCTTGTATTCCAAATTCTGTCCTCGAACAACCACTGGACACATTTTCCCTTTTCTTGGGCGCAGTGAATATCTTTTCCCTAATTTTTGGGAAATCTTTTTCCGCAAAGTTTTCTTCTGTGTCTTTAACCACTTTAATTGACTCTCCCATACTTTCTGATCCTCTGGTCTAGACAACTCATAGAGATGCGAAAGGCATTGATTTATACTTTTCTCAGCCTCTTGTAAGGCCGTTCGTCTCTCCTCTTCCATTCCAGTACTAGTTGCCGCAGGGAAAAAACCTCTTGAAGGCAAAGGAACTTGCTCCTCCCAATCACTGCCTCCATTCTCACTTTCACTAGAACTATCATCTTCTGAGTCCTCTGTCGTCCATGTTTTATCTCCTCTTCTTTCCGCTCTGGCCAACATCCTCTTGACTTCAGGATCATATCTACCCACAATGTCTCCCAAGTCACTCTGATCATCCTTAGCTCCCACACAAATTGTCTTCCTCCTACTTTTAGAGCTTGGATACATCGTTATAGTCGTTTCTGCTTGTCCCACTTCTATTACCTGATCATTCTCATCTTTAATCTGATAATCACCCCCCTGAGTGATCACTGGAAGCTGGGGATAAACCTCCTCAAACTTCACCTTCTTCTCATAAGGTGGGGGTTTCTTCGTTGAATCCACATGTGAGAAGGGCGCATTAATCTCTGCCATTAATTTTTCTGTTTCCTTTGCATTCTTTCTTATTTCCTCTACACCTCTGTCTCTCTTTTCTTTTGCAGCTTTTATCAGTTTCTGTCCCTCATTTTCAAACAACTGAAGAACACCAAGCTCCACTTGTCTCTTTTCTTTACGTTTTCCTCCTTTCTTACCCTTCTTTTGTTCCGCCTTATATGTAGACACAAGTACATGCATTACTTTAATTACATCGGGGTTAAGAGTCCCTTCCACTGGCCATGGTTGATCAATTTCAGGCCAACGCTTATGCCACTTCTCCGATATCTTCGCAATATCTTTGACTAAAGGATTATTCTTCTGTACTACATCAACAGGGGTAATTACTCTCTGAATTTTAATATCCTTCTCTGACATTGTAGTAGCTCCCTTCATTGTAAATTTAAACTGATTACTAAAACTACTTCTAAATACTTAACCTACTTCTCCCTATTTTATTTATCTATTTTATTTTATTTTAAACCACTATTTTACCATAATCAATAAATTTACCAACTCCAAAGGAACCAAAAACTCAATCAATATAACAGTGGATGTACAACACTAAGTCGACATATGATATCAACTAAACACACAATTAATCCTCCAAATTATGTGTAAAGTTCCCTCAAATATTTCTTCAACAAACGTCCAATCCTATATGAGGCTCAAAAGATCACACGCTCCTACAAGGGACCAACTATCACCAAGTGTATTCCTATTTTCAATAAACAATCACCTCAAATCAAAATAAAACAAAAATAAAATCCACGTTTACCACTCTACTTTCAACATCATTTAACCCAATAATCATATTTAATTAAATGCATTAACAGGTCAGTCCATTGCCAAGCTTCTCCTTTAAACAACTACAACATATGATATGTTATACCTATATAACGCATATGTTTAAAATGCAGGTATTTGTAGAAAAGAGTTTGTGGATAAAACTACACTGGCCTTGAGCAGACTGGATTCAGAAGCTGCACACACTATTGTCAGCAAACCTCAATCCACATGACACCTTGGCCAGCTGCCATCCTTCTACATCCTGGAGCACTCCACCTCTTTTTTCCTTCTCCCCAACTCTCACACATTAGACACATTACCTACCAACACACAGGTCACTCTAACATCTTAATTCCTCCATTAATACATTATCATCCATGAACTATATCTCCTACTATTCTTTTATTTCTCTTTAAGTTTTTTATACCCACACAAAACATCCTCCTATTCTTTCTATGTCCTTTTGGGGGCTCATAAGTTCTCCCTCTTCTCTCTTTTTTCCCCAAAAACGTCCTTAAAAAAGGCTCATAGTTTTTATTCAAACTGTCCCCCAAAAAAAGGCTCATACACTTTTAACAATATCAAAAGTCCCCTCGAAAGAGGCTCATATATTTTATCAATAACAAAAACATCTTTTTGAAAGAGGCTCATACACTTTATCAATAAAAGAACGTCTTCTTAAAAAGAAGCTCATAGGTTTTAATCATAAAAACGTCCTCTCTCAAAAAACTCATAAATTTTATCCATATCAGACAAAATATCTTTCCTTATACATTACTATATCTCCTCCTTTCAACCACAACCTATATGTGTCTGTTCAATATAAAGTCTGTCACCTTAACATAAACCCCATAAACCATCCCATGCTGCAGCCTTTCACACACAGCCGAGACACTGCTCCACACACACGCACACACACACAGACACTACTCACTCAACAGGGACACAAAAAGGATTCACAAAACACAAACAACATCCAATCCTAAATTCTCCAAAAATCTACTCATTCATACTTTATCCTATAGCATGCTTTTCTGCCGCTCCTTTTCTCTTAGTTTCCTTCTAAATTTATGCTACCTTATGAGGTGTAGATATTCAATGAGAGGCTGCTTCAGACACTGTTCGTCAACTAGTGTTCGAGTGGGAACTTACAATTGAATTTTACACTCTACACCCCCAGTTCCTTGAACTGACCTGAAATTCACCTAGTGATTTTCCAGGATTTTTGGCCCGTCTAAAACCACCTCCCAGAGGGTTTTTAACCGAATCTGCGGCTTTTTTCCTTTATCTCTCTATTCCTCTTTCTTCTCTAATCTAACTATTTCTCGAAGCCGACTTTCACGCAGTGACTGATGTACACATGTCTTACCGTTAAGAAGATAAGGGCCCAATCTTCATTAATCTTGCATGGTTTTATCTAGCTCACCTTATCGTTACTAATTCAGCTATTCTACACTTTTTACTTCAAACTCTTATTTTCTTCACTTCTTCAAACTTCTTATTTACTTCACTTCTCTGTCACTCTCCCCCCTTTTTATGCGCTGTCCACAGCGCAATAAAATCAAATTTAGAACGGAGCATCACTCCAAACATCAACACAGCACAATTCTTTCCGGTGCGACCATACAGCAAACACTCACAACCTCAACAAACGAACCAGCGCCCCATAAGTGAGAAATGCTCACCGTAATCAGCCGGCTTGGTGCGGGAGTAGGTGCGCTGAAGTTGCCAGGAACGCCGCAGGTCACAACACGTCCGAAGTTCGTGACGCCAAATTCTTGTGGTATATTAGGTGGTGATGTCGATGTGAAGATGATGAAGAGAAGATCTCCGCTGACACTGACTTACTTGTATATAGAAGTTTATTACAAAGTAGTTCAGCATCGGACAAGCACTGCAGTAGCCTGTGAGAGGATCCGAGCCAATATGGATCTCTCTCTCTCACAGCTCTGAACACCAGTATATATACATTGGTTGTTTACATGGTTCATGAGAAACATCTGGACCTTCATTCAATGCCTTCATTATTAAGAGGAAGATGATGGATAAGAGGAAACCCTCACCTTTAACCTCTACTAATCTAGGGGTCACATTCTTAACCCTTATCCTAAACATAAACCCCAAGGGCTAACTCAGACATAGGAAACTCATAAGAAGTGAAGACATCTGGAAACCTTCAGACATTCCAAAAAGGCAAAAACATACATAAGACATCCTGTATACTACAGAAGCCACTTCTCAACTCCCCTTAGTTGAAAACAGGGGAGCAGAATATGTGAAACAGCTCCTGATTTTTTTGCCAACAGTTCAGACCTACAACCACTGAACTGCGATGTCTACTCATGACCCAGATGGGGAACAAGTAGTCCAAGGTAGCTGGAGACTTTCCAGCAGAAGAACTCAGACTGGCTGATGCAGCCTGGGAAAAATGATGACAATGCTGCGTACAGACAGGCAGTGGCTGAGCTCTGTGATAGGATCAGTGCAGCTTTCCCTCTGAGTTTGGACATGGGCAAAATCTCAGCCTGTAGATTTGAGAAGATGAGACTGTATTTGATTATCTCACCAGGCTCAGAGGTCCACACAACACACAGTGGCCTCCAAAGATCAGTTAACATGGAGGGGGGGGCACCCAATAACACACTGGGAAGTGCACCTGCGAGACTGTTCTATCAACGGCATCAAACCAGAGAAAGGTTCCTGGATGAGCGAGGATGTGGGGGCAGAGGATGAGGAAGGGGCTGTAGAGGATCAGACGCCTGCTTCAAGTGTTGCAAGATGGGGCACTGGGCCAAAGAGTGGCCAGTGGTGTCAGTGAGTGAAAATGATCGACAAGCCTTTGAAGGAATCTTCATTCATCAGTGTCTCATGATGTTGATATAATTGTGTATGCTGATGATACTGTGTTGCATGCCCATGGGAAAAGTGCAGCAGAGGTTGCAATGTAATTAGCAAAGGAAATTACATTATGTTGATAAATGGCTAGACAACTCTTGTCTTACCTTAAATGTTGAAAAGACTGTAACTGTCAGGGTCAGACAAACAAAACTGGACCCACAGAGCAGACCAGAGACAGTAGGATGAGGTGAGGCGGTTTATTCACAAGAATAAGAAAAGGCAGGCAGAAGTACAAAATTGCAAGGTTTTTAAAAAAAAACAAACAAAAAAAAAAAACAAAACAGGTCTCAAGAAACAAACTTGGTCAAAGTCACGAAGAACTAGTCACAGGGAAGATGCCGGAAAGCTACACACTAGGACGCAGACAATCTGACAAAGACACACTGGGGAAACAGGCTTATATACACAGGAGGGGAGGAGATAATGAGACACAGGTGAAATCAATGGGGCAATCACACACAGGGGAAGACAAGACACCTAAAATGAACACAAACAGGAAGTAAGGAAAACCAAAAGAATAAAACAGGAAATCAAAACAAACTACACAGTAAAGGGACTGACAGTAACCATGGTTTTTGCAAACAGACACAAACATAGGGATTGTCCTGACTTTTTCACAAATGAGCAATATGGGGATGATAATATTTGTAATATTGTATGACCTGGTGTTTTGTACTCCAATCACCTCTTTTTCTGTTAATTTAGTGTTCTATCTATTAGTGTGTTATATCTGTTAGTGTTCTACCTGCAGAAGGCTGTCAATAGTCTGATGGACTGACACTTTGAATTCTGTTTTACTTAAACTAACTCTGAACAGACACGAGTGAGCTATGCTGAAAATTGGCTGCTGTAACTCCATAAGTTTTCTCACCCTGACCTTGACTGTACCCACCACAGACCTAGATATTTCTGTATAATATCTTATAGATATTATATTATAGAGTGAATGATCTTGTCATTACTACAAAATCTTTGCATAACATGGTGGTTCTTTGATTATGTCATCATACCAGAC
This sequence comes from Lates calcarifer, assembly GCF_001640805.2. Taxonomy (NCBI): domain Eukaryota; kingdom Metazoa; phylum Chordata; class Actinopteri; family Centropomidae; genus Lates; species Lates calcarifer. Next base: position 9,584 of record NW_026115884.1, read on the forward strand.
AGGTAGTGTGATACAGGTAATTAGAGAATGAATTTGTTTCTACATCCGTTATGCAGGTATTTGTTTGTATCCTGCTTTCCTGTTAATGAACCATAAAGTTAATTATTTCTGCAGCTCAGGTTATTTTAGGTTCTTCAGAAATAAACCATTAGAATTCAATTCATGGAAAAAGGTAGACAGACAGTCCTGAACTGGAAAGACAGGAATAACCTTTCAACATCCCAGTGGCACCTTCTGAAAACATCTCTACAGCGAGACAACAATCATATCCACTATTTTCTCACATGCTGGATCCCATTTATCAATATCAGTTATATACCTATAAACATACATACTCACCCAAATAATAACCACCCCTTATTGTACATGTTGTCCACTACACAATCAAACAAATGCATGCTATAACAGATCTCCTCTAAAACACCAATTTTCAGTAACTACATAAAATCATTCTAAAAATGGTCAGTACTCACTGGAAGAAGAGATTTTATATCTCTGTGGAACCTTCCTGGGTAAATAAAGGATAACTTAAATATAATAAAAATAATTTAAAAACGTTATTTGCACCCAATTGTTGCTCAAAGAGAGGGAAAGTGATTAGCACTGAATGGACTGAACTACCAGAAGGCAGTATTGTAGAGAAGGAGATTTTTTTCCATACATACATATTGTATTGAGCCTCTAGAGTAAAGAAGTAGAAAATGTTATGATTACAAATTATTTGTCATAACCAGTATTTATTATGACATTTTATCATAGATGTTTACAATAGATAAAAATCAAGGTGATGGGGGATTTCTGCTCAGTGTCAGAGGGCATCTCTGGCAGACAAACCATGTTGGCTGACCCTGGACAGGGTGTGGTGTGACTGTACGGTCTCCAGGTGATGACCAGCTAAAGTTGTTTTCACTAAAAATAGCTAGAAATTAAACTTAAACTAAACTAAAAAGTCTACTCTTGATCCAGGTGTATTAGCCAACTATAGATCCATATCTAACTTCCACTTTCTTTGTAAAATCCTTGAAAAAGCAGTTACTAATCAGTTGTATGGCTTTCTACTGAACAATAGCTGGTTGAAGGATTCAGTGTGCATCATATCACAGAGACAACACTGGTGAAAGTTACAAGGATTTGTCTCTGTACTGACACTAGGCTTCAGTTTGTACATGATAATGAACGCTCCATGTACGCAAAAGTTCCACCAGGTTCTTTTCTTGGACCAATTCTATTGTCCTGTGTACATTACCTTTAGACAATGTTATCAGGAATCACTCCACAAACTTCCATTGTTATGCAGATGATTCTCAAATACATTTGTCAATGAAGCCTGATGAAACCAATTAGTTAGTTAAACTTCAAGCATACCATAGGGACATCAAGACCTGGATGACTGGCAACTTTCTGCTATTAAACTCTTATAATCTTGAATCTTAAGTTATTGTACTTTACACTTTAGAAACACATTTTCTAGTGATATCGTTACTGTAGATGCCATTGCCCTGACTTCCAGCTCTACCATAAGGAATCTCTGAGTTATCTTTGTTTAGGATATGTCCTTTAACTCCAACATAAAACAAACATTAAGGACAGCCTTTTTACACCCGTGTAATGTTACAAAAATCACACTTCCTGTCTTAAAATGATGAAGATAAACTAGTCCATACATTTGTTATCTCTAGGTGGACTGCTGCAGTTCATTGTCAATCATGGTCAGGAGAGGAATCCAATACCAGAGGACTCTACGTGATTGATAAGGATAGATGATTTTGAGTCAGTAATGAGTCAGTCTATCAGCTGAATTGAGCAGTTTGACGTATGGTGGTGTTGTAGTTTCTGTTGTTTAGTCTCTCACTCACTGCAGCAGAAAAACAGGCCGAGCCCTCGGGAAGTTTTTAGCTAGATTTTTTTCACTAATCCTTCCTGTAAGCCATCACAAGCTGATTATGAGTACCCCCAAACACGTAATACATAAAAAACAATACATACATATAGACTTACACAAAGCAGAAACCAACTAGCCAGTAGTGTGAGTGAGCAATGTCAAGAGGACAATTTTTTTCTTATTGGCTTACTATGGAAGTCAAGGACTACTGTTGTTATGGTTATTTTATAACACCATTAGCTCAAAAGTTAAATATCTTGTTATCTCAATTACTCAGCTTTTCAGTTTTCTCTTAACAGGTGGATTATCTTGTTATTTGAAGAGGGAGATTTCTGTAACTAACTGCCATCTATAGTTACTTTTATAATGTTAATATGTAAAAAAAAAACTAAAACTTTATTTTATTTATCTGGAGCCTCCAGTGCTTTTTTTGAAAACTGATGTTTTTGAGTTGCTGCCCTGCCTCTGCGTCCCCAGACTCTGTCAGCCAAGCTAAAGTCGTCAGTTCCATTCCCAAGCTGCCCCAGCCTCAGTCTCCAAGCCCACTCTCCCTCTGGACCAGCTCCCCATTCCCCGGCCTATACACTCTCATTCCAATCCACCTTCACATTAAAGATGTTTACCTGCTATTGTGTGTGCATTTGTTTTCTGTTCTTTACAGGTTGTTGTTGGAACAAAAAACATGACAGTAGGTGCTTTGCAAGTACGTCTCTCAGCAAAGTGCTCATCCTCTACAAGGCTGTGGATTAAATGAAGAGAACCACAACATGTACACATGTAGCACATGTAGCAGCCTCTCTGTGGCTCTGACATCTCAATTATATCTCAGCTATGACACAATCAGCCCAGCTGTAATGGGAAATATTACCCTATATAACTTACTTAAATGAATTGCTGTATTAGACGCTCGGTGTCCCCGGTGGCGAGTGAGCTTCATCAGTAAGAGATTTCATTAGGTTCACTTGTTTACAATGCATTCTATCAGCAGCTTTGCTGTTATTCATGATGAGGAGAGACACAGGCAACACAGGCTCCAAGGTGTAGAGGGTAGAACCATCAAGACCAAGCCAAGTCCAGTCCAAACTGTCAGGTCCTGTCAAGGAGGTCCAAAGGAGGTCCAGACAAGGTAAGTGCACACTGGATCCTGTCAAAAACTGAGATCAACAGGAAGTAAAGAGTTTGTGTCTTTCCAAATGTTCAGATATTCTTTACACTATGAATCAACACTGACTGTTCTGAAGCAACTGAGAGTTTGAGGCATGTCCATTTCCAACAACAGCCAGTCATATCACATGGCGCAGGACAAGTAGTTTCCAGCCAAATGGGATTCAGTGTAAATTTCAAGTTTTCTTAAAGATATAGGAAAACTCCATGAACTTCATACAGTCTTCTCAGGAACACCAATCACTTTCTCTTTCTGACTTTGTATATGATGCTGATCACTGTTCGCAAATGACTTAGGTGATCCTCTTACTTTTCCCCTAGTGCTACCATGGCATTTGTATTTGATGAATTGTCATGGATCCTGTTAACTTTTGTGATACTTGCCGCTTTGGTTTACTGCTAATTAGCAGATGATGGTGTGTTTTGTGCCAGCATGCTAGCATTGTCATTGACATCTAGTGGTGACTTGGTGTGAGTGATAATTCAGAAGCATTTCAATGATCGACTCTTTGCACAAACATTATCCTCCAGATAAACTACAGATTGTTAGTCTCTCTGTCCAACCTAAAAGTGGGGTGTTCTGTAGTCTCGAGGCAGTTTTCCATGTGATGATGTAAACTTGTCTGTGCACTGCCCAGTGTACTCACATACTGAGGCCACTTTCTTGATTTCTAGAGTGCATGTTTGGAACACATATTCAGCTGTATGAGCCCCAGTGTAGCATGGAAAAAGGGGTGGGTAGACTGATACATTAAGTATCGATACTATCAACACTAAGGCTTGATAGATAAATAGCAGAAAAGTAGATGTATGCCATGTGGGCTCACAGTCTGTGAGAATCATATCTGTACAGGTAGTGGTGATTCTGGCCTTGGTTATATTTGGTATGAGGTGCCCACAGACAGGGCAACAGCACAGGGTACTCTGCTGCTGTCCACATCTGTTTTGTTCTGGTGTATAAGAGGCCTCCTCTTGCTCCTCCACTGTGCATGTGCAACAGAGGAGCAGAGGTTCTTGGTTAAGCTTTAAGCAAGCACTGGCCCATGTACTTTCACAGACTCTGAAACTGTGATCCTCAAACAACATAAAGCCTGCTTCCCAGGTACAAACAGAGCACAAAACGTTCTTCCTTCTCTTTCAGCAGAACAGTGGCAACAGTCCAACACAGTGTCTAATGATTCAGGCTCCAAACAGATTACTGCATGCATAATTTAGTGTAAAATTGGGATTTAGATTACTGTCATACGAAAGCGGTTTAATGTGTCTGTCTAATCACTTTCCTCATTGCTCCCAGAGGACTCAGTCACAGAGATGCCGTAAACACACCACTACAGGTATCTTTTTTTTTTTTTTTTTTTTTTTTAACATATGCAGCATTCATTCTGTCACTCCTGGTGAATCAGTGATATTTAGCTGTTCATCCAAATCAAAAACTACTAGTTCCTTGTTCAGCTGTGATAGAGGGATGCATAATCTGTCTGTTAAGTATCAGATTTATTCCTGTGAGAATTTGGCTAATCTCACCCCAGCACCTTGCTGTGGACCTCTTGCTGGTCTCTGGTAACAATAGCTTCAGGATGATACATGCTGCAGACGAGCTGTTCCATCTGTAGCAGGAAGTGGAGCCTCACCTCCCTCACACTGCTCTGTCTGCCATCAGTGGGGTGGGAAAGGGGGGTGAGGGGGACGAGTCTTCATTGCCTCATGGTGGAATAAAAATGTCCACAGTCAGGTACTTCTAACTGTTGCGTAACTCATTTTCCTTTATGTCTAAAGTCATATCAAATAAATGCCCAACCATTCTGTAGCTTAAACCATCGTTGTGTCTTGTCAGATTTGTTGATTTGGTTCAGAATGTCTATCAAGTTTGCATCATTTCAGTTGTAACTGTGTTTCCCTGTCCTTTTTATCACTTCCTGTTTTGTTTTGGTAGTGTTAACAAATGCCTTTGTGTGTTTACTTTTGGTTTGATTGTTGACTCCACCTTGATTTTTTCCACCTGGTGTTCCCCACCACCTGTATTTAGTCAGTGTATCTCCTGAACTCAGTGCCAGTTCATCTTGAGTTTTTTGACTGAGAGAACCAGCATTAACCCTAGCTTTGTTCATTTCCTTGTGTATGACTATTGCTCGTCTTTTTGGAATTCCCTTTGCTTGACCCCTTGGATTTGTTTGCCACTAGTCTGTCTGGTCAGCCCATTTTGATTTGTTTCCTTCAGTAAGTTGGTTTGATTTTTTGGGGTATAACCCCATTTATCCCTTTTCATTTTTTGCCTTTTCAGTGGGACTGAAAAGTGAGACTGGGGTGACTTGTTTCTTTTTGTTTTTTTGGGATTCCTCACCCCCTCCACGACCTTGTCCCTCCACCGAAAGCCTCAGCTCTGATTAAGTTTTTCTTCCCCCTCGTTATAGTGTGTGATGCTTTTAGTGTTTTGTTTACCAATTTGTAATAAAGCATTTCCCTTTTTTTGACTGGAACAACATCTCCAGCCTATTTGTAGGAGGACCGAAGTACCTTATGGGCTCTACCGTCACTGTTCCATATTTCTGGGTGAAATTCCCAGGGTGGCGTTGTCTGGCTTCCTCTTACCCACACTCCCCCTCGGCCACACATCTATCCATCATCGACTTGCATGAAAACCACACAGGCTGTACATCTACCAAAAAAACCCCACCTGATCAAGAACTCAATGGAATGACAAAAGGAGAGTCTCAGCTTCCAAAGGCTGAACAGCTGAGACACACAGGTAGATCTGTTGCCTGGCAACCACACAATGCCTCAGGAAGCATCTACCCAAAGTTTGTTGTGAGGAGGTTGCCATCTTCACACCCTGCTGACACAGATCACTCTGGGTTCCAGCCAGTTAAGTCTCCAGCAACGACAGAACAGCTCAAGGCTAAACATTTCACTACCTGCTCATGACTGAGATGATGCTGAAAGATTTAGTAGATTTCCCAGGATTTGGCAGTAATTTGATCATACAGTTCAAAGCTTTTACCATATCACATAACTCTTTTTACCCAGCCTTGTTAGTTTGATTATCTTTGCATCTTTACATTTGCAAGCAGCAGTCAATCATCTGTATTTGCAACCAGTCATTGCTTGTGTGTGTTTTTTTTTTTTTTTGGAGTAGGGGAGAGTGGGGTAAGTTAAACCATTTTTTAAAAAAAACGGGGAAAACATCTAACTTTATTTCAGGGTGTCTCCTGTTAATGGACAGGGTAAGAATGCATCTATGACAAAGCAATAAAAATTTGACTTCTCAAAAAAAAAAGTGGTCTTATGGCTCAACTTGCTGCAGCTTAGGGGTAAGTTAAGTAAATGGGTAAATTGAGCCACCTGGGGATAAATTGATCAATTTACTTTTTTTTCCCAGTTTAAACCTGAGCATAACAACAGAAGATCTTAAAGTTATCTTTCAACAATATATAACAAACCAAATTCAAGTTTATTATTTTGAATATTTTCATAGAAAAAGTGAAACAATTCACACATCATCTGTTCAGTATTTCAGTGATTCAACATTCCACCCATTTAACACAGAGGGGAAATACAACTGTAACTGTAGCCTACAATAACAAACTGTGATTTTTTTACCATATTGAAGTGAAGTTGGGATGGAGGAGACTTGACACCCCATAAGTGGGTATATTCTCCCCAACTCACCCCGCTCTTTTCACTTCCATTTCCTCTTTCTTTTTTATGAATCTACATAGGGTTGACGTGTCAGTCTTTCTCTCTTTTGCCACTGTTTTATGGATTTTCCCCCTGGTCTCTCCATCTCCTCAAGGGGTGTTGAGTCTGTTTTTCCGTTGTATTTTCTTAGCATGATAGCTTTTCTACTGTGTTTTTTAAACTTATATTAGCTTGTGCGTTATGGTGGGATAAGTTGAGCCATTGGCTCAATTTACCCCAAGGCATTTGGCTCACTTTGCCCCACATCCACCATTTTGGAATAAACAGCCAAGCTCAGCAATTCAGGCAAATCCTTAGCTAAATGATTCACATGGTTTAATACACGGGCAAATCAACATGTATAATGCATGTTTTTAGACTGGGATAAATTTACCTTGACGTAACGGTCATCATAGCTGACATATTAAAAAAATTACTTTGACAGGCAAAAACCTTTTTGTGAAAAAAAACATAACATAACAAAAAAACATATTTACCACAGCACCATAAACTTCTCTCCATCATAACCAAAGTGAAATGAAGGGTTCTTGCAGATTTTATGGTCACTTGACCACAAATGTGTGATGGTGCCTAAATACAGGGTCCACTTACCCACAGGCTCAACTTACCCCACTCTCCCCTAGAGAACAAGGATCACTGAAAGCAGATGTTATGACTTCAGATATCAGACTGATTGGATTTACTATATTAATATTAATATTAAAATTAGTATTGTGGGTGACCTGATGGCCAAATGGTTAGGGCACATACCACATGGGCCTTGTGATGGTGTTAGATGAGTCAGTGTCCTCCACAAACCTACCACATCTCTGATTCCAGAGTCTACTCAACATGTTCCACTGCTGTCAGCTTCTTCTTCTCTGATGTCTTCCACCAGTCATGAAGACCTGAGTTTTACTGTACACAGCCTTTTCTTTTATTCATATTTTTATGTATGTCATGTTATGGCAGCTTCCCCTGGGATGGTGTGTATGTGTATGGGTTTTTTTTGCTTCCCTGCAGGGGCGTGACAGCTGTGCTGGTCTCACCTGATCCTCATCAGCTCATCACAGCCAGACATCTACCCCGACTCTCCAGCTACAAGCCACCAGATCGTCACAGTTCCCCCACGTGGTAACGTTTGCGGCCGTCACTACAGAGCTAATCTCAGAGTTAATTTCTAGCGTTTGTAGCTTTTGTTTCCTGGCGAAAGTATTAACTGTTGTTTGTTGTCCTGTGTCTCAGCCTTGCCTGTACCAGCGCTGCTGTCCACCCCTGCCTCTGGACTCTACCTGGTTGCCTCAAACTGCCTGCGTCGCGCTGTTGCTCTGTTGCTCTATTGCTCTGTCCTCTGTTTTTATTAAGTATCTAACTCCACAGTTAGTTTTGTGGTTTTGTGTTTTGATTTTTTCCCACATTGCCAAGCTCTACATGGGGTGCAATCTAAAACCTAAGCACCATGATTGAAATTTGCACTTCCAACAGCACCTTCCACTAGTTGAGGAAGAAATTAGTAAATAATCATTCAACATGGGATTGTCTTTTGTGATTTAATAAAGGTTGTATCAAATGATACAGAGTACAATGATAGAACAAAAGAGTCTCAACATTCAGAGGATAAAGCTTATGCACCAAGTGCATCAGTAAGTCTGACAAAAAGACACACATTCTGTTTCACATTCAACATTCAAATTCAACATTAGATAGTTGCATAGAAAAACAGTAGTAGTAAACTTCCTCCCTGGTCTCCAGCACAGACAGCCTGGCCTTGACTATGGTCAGCCCTAACAGTGAGAGATATGCTTAAAGAAGATGGCATTGTTTACCAGGCACCCTAATTATGAAGCACATAAAATATCAGGAGCCCCTGACAACTGAGGTTAGGATGACCTAACTGCCAACAGTCAGCCCTGTAAAAGACATTTCTTGTTCCGATCTTGTATTTTATCCTAGCCATTACAGTTTATTCATCAAACATTCTAAGGTAAAGGGCTCCTGCTCCATAATAATTGCCCGTATAAAATCCCCCATTTGTCCTTTCAAGGCCATGGCAAATTATGTCCGCCTTCGCCCTTCCTTAAATTCTTCTTCCCCTCTGTTCCTATCACCCCATGTCAAAAGCATGGTTTAATTATCACTTCAAAAAGGTTCTCCTTAAATGTAATCTGTCTCCTCAGCTCTATTCGGGTCACTCCTTTAGAATAGGTGCAGCCACCTCGGCTGAAACACAAGGGATATCCACTGCTTCCCTCCAACAAATGGGACGCTGGTCCTCCTCTGCATTCTCTTACATTCGTCCAGATTCCACTTCAGTTTTGGCTGCCCAGCGGTCCCTGGTAGCCTAACGGTATGTAATTATGCATTTACTGGTGGTGGTGGCACTATCCTTTCCTCTCCCGCATCAGTCCCGCATTTCCTGCAGGCCCCGCCGTAAGGCCTCTCCCGCATGATTCCCGCATTGCCTGTATTCCTCACATTAAGGCCTCTCCCACATCCATCCCGTATTTCCCGCATTCCCCGCATTGACGCCTCTCCTGCATCCATCCCGCATTCCCACATTCCCCGCCTATAAGTTCTTTGCTGAATATTTTCTATCACTCCTGTGTTCCTCTCATCAAAGCCTCCTACCTTCTCCAATTTGAAGGCCTCACCCTGCATCAAATCCCACATTCCCCGCATTCCCACATCAAAGTCTCTATCCTGCACACCCCGCCATCCATTCCCACATTCCCTTCATCAAGCTTCTCGCCTCCTTTTCCCGCATCACCCCGCAGTTCCGCATTATGGCCTTTTCCCGCATTGCCCCGCATTCCCCGCATTGAGGCCCCACATCGCTCCTCTCCCCCTGCAAGCATCCCCACTTCACCCTATTCATTGTTATTTCTTATCACTTCACGGTGGTTTCCCCGGCCCTACTTCCAGCACCTCGCATGCAGGCTCCTATGACCTGCGCTCACTGTTAATATCTGTCTGCTTCTCTCTTCCGCAGAAGATCTTGAGTGGACAACAGGTACGGTACCCTTCTTTTACTTCTCTTTTGGGGGGGGGGAGTTCTCGGCCTGCAGAAAGCAGGGGGAAGATGGGCTCTTCTCATTCTCCGCAGGAAGTACATCCTGTGTACATGCTGTGGGCAAGATACTTCATGCAGTGTTCACAGACCAGGTGAGGTCGTCTGTGATGTGCACCCCCAGGAACTTTGTGCTGCTGACCACCTCCACAGTTTTGTTGTTGATGAGTAGCGGAACATGGCTGGGCTTGTTCTTCCTGAAGTCGACGATGAGTTCTTTGGTCTCGTCTACGTTCAGGATCAGGCTGTTGTCTCTGCACCAGCCCACCAGCCGCTACACCTCCTCTCTGTAGGCCAGGTCGTTGTCATCCCTGATAAGGCCCACCACTGTTGTGTCACCACAACTCTGAGTCAGAATGAAAGCAAACGCAACCTGTGCTCTCAGCCTCCAACACTTCAATTCTGGAGCTGTTATCAGTTGTCTGTTCATTATTTTCTTTTTAGCATTCAGTTCTTTGTTATGCATACCCAACACTTTCTACCTGTACTGTTCAGCAACAGCTCAGGGTTTAATTTCTCTGACATTGGTGCCCCCCAGTGGAAAGGTTATCCACACAGCATGCACAGACTCAAGGAAGAGGCACAGAAAGCAACACACACAAACAGTAATTAGTGATATAGATACACTAATCAAAGGTACAGTCTCTTAAGTAAGCCAGATCCCTATGAACTCTATCAACTTGATCTCAGTCAACAGAATAACAGGATCCTGCCTGGCTGTGAATTATGTACAAGTGTACAAGGCAATGTGGTATTTAGAGGATCTCTCTCTCTCTCTCTCTCTCTCTCTGTGTGTGTGTGTGTGTGTGTGTGTGTGTGTGTGTATAGGGCTGGAATCCAGAAATCCAGCACTCAGTGACATTAAGGCTGTGCATTGATGCAGCTGTTGCATGCAAAATGTGCAATGTTGTCTAAAGCAATCAGGCATCCTATCATGTGGTGAGGCAGCAGAATACTGATGAGCTCTCTGAGGGGAAGAGAAGCCACTGAAGTCTGGCTCGAGTGATGAGGATGGGGGAGTAAGTAAGTGCACTGGCAGTTGTTACATATTTACTCATGAAGGGAACCAGCTCAGAGATGCACACGCACACACACACACCCACACACACAGTCTTGTTTAACCTAAGCCTAACCTTATCCTAACCTTAAGACATGTCTTCACCTTAAAATGTAATGATTTACATTATGGGGACTTACTTTTTGTCAGTAGCACTTTGTATTACAGTGACACTGGCTGCATAATTTTTCCATCCAGCTGTCAATTTGATTTTAATTTCAGTGCAAACATTAAAGGTACCTGCATCAGACCGACTGTAAGATGACTGGTCATGGTCACAGTAGCAGAGGCAGACAGATCCTGACCTAAAGTCACTCGTTGTGGTCTGAGCTACAAAACCCTTGATCCTACATTTCCCATCATCCAACTCAAAAACATCTTTCATTAGACTCTCTGTGCCTGTGCCCATCTGTCATAATTCATGAGTTCACTTTGTAACACAGGTGAAGACAAATAAACACTGGCAAAGCTTCGTCAGAGCCATCAGGCTTTAAACAACCGTGTTCAAAAGAAAAGGGAATTCAGACTGATGATCAGTGTCTTAAAAGGCTTAATGAGAAGGGTTTCTTCCATAAAACTTGATCAAAAGTATTAATAATTATGTGACAATCATAAATATTTGGATAAAGAACAAATATTAAGAAAGAATTAAGAGTCTACAGGCAGCAGCTAACGTGCTATACTTTACTGTGTTTAGCATGCTAACATTTGCCAATTAGCAATAGACATAAACTCCAGCTGAGGCTGATGGGAATGTCATTAGTTCTGCAGGTAACCAAAGAACTGGACAAATGTAAATGTGACCTGATGAGGACGCTATAAGAAAAGTCAGAGTTATTTCAGTTCATCCTGTGGGGAATATGAATGTCTGAACCTGAATGTCATACTTTTCGCCAGCGTCCAATCCCTGAAAAATAAAATGGACAACATCTTCAGTTGGATGGCAACACAGAGGTACATCCAAGACCGCTTTGTGCTATGTTTTTGTGAAACATGGCTTGGACCAAAGACCCCCAACAAGGCCATAACACTGACAGGCTACACTGTTTACTTTGCAGAGACATTTATCCATACTGCACCTCATGTTTGCATTATTTTTGTTGCATAGATGAAAAGGGGAAATAATGTTCTGTCAGTACTTTGTTTGCAGACAGTACAGATTCCTCCAATCGATTTAATGCCTCAATTTTTCTGGACCTGTTACAAATGATTGTGATTTTGGTTAAAAAAAAAACATTTTTTAAATCATTGAATTATTCACAAAGCCTGCTGTCTGCCTCTGTTGGGAAGCCAGTCTGCCACATCCTATCTGCCAGACCTAATCTCAGTATCCACTGCTCCTTTCCTCTCGCCATCCTCAGCAAGTCTCTCCCCCTTCCCCTGAATTCCTCACCTTGAAAAAGTTCCTGCACAAAGAGACAGACATATCCTAGAAATAGCTTCTTGTTCCTTTTTCTATTTGTGAATGCAGTGTATGTGTGTGTGTGTGTATCTGTGACAAGTTTTCTCTAGGATGTAATCAATTATTAGCAGGTTTTGTAATAATGTCAACATCTAAGTGCTTTATTCCATGCATTATAATCAGCTTTATTATCCCACCCCTATTCCCAATTCAATTTTACTCCTGGCTTTCCTCATCAGCAGCTCAGGGCCCCGCACAATGGCAGGATAAACGATTCTGCTTTGTGTAGCACCACTTCCTCATCAGGCGATAAGATTGCACTGATTAAAGAGATTACTTCTGCCTGACATGTCAATAAATCAGTTTTATGCTTTGTGTTGCGACTGCAGCGCAGCACAGAGATCATCTGAGTGGTGGTGGTGTTTGGTGGTTACAGTTTTTGCTTCCCAGTGCAAATTTTATGAGACCGCGAACTACCACCATGTGAGAATTACCGTCCTCACATGGACGGTGAGGACGGTAATCCAGTGTTTATTCACTCTCTCCATCTACATTTAGCATCTGCTCTCTTCTCTCTGACACTGTCTTTCTCTGCTTTTACTGTATATTGTATATGTGGGAGGGGTTGGGGGAGGGGGCTTGGGTCTTGAACCATGGAACTGGGTTACATATACTTTACAGCTTATAAAATTGAAGACTACTTTTCTCTCTCAAGCGTTTCATATACATTAGGACATTATAAGAATGTCACTGTGTTTATCCGTCACAGATGACAATGACTGCCCATTCAGTCTACATCTCAAAAGTCAAAGTTCTTTGTAAACTCTTTGATGACTCATCAGTCTGATACTGATAACAGATGAACAGGAGCAGATTCCTGTGAAGCTCATGGTCAATGTCCCTGGCTTGGTGCTCAGCCTTTGCATCACAGATGTCACAAACATTCTACAAAGTGTTTCCTTTGTAATTAGGTGGTCCCAGGTATCACATTATAAAGCAGCTGGTTAGTTAATGAGAAAAAAGTTTATATATTATTGCAGCCGCCCCTGTATATTATAAATGGTTCAGGAGGTAGAGCGGTCGCCCACCAATCAGAAGGTCGGTGGTTCAATCCCCCAGTCTGCATGCCGAAGTATCCTTGGGCAAGATACTGAAGCCTGCTTTGCCCCCATCGGTGTGTGAATGTGTTAGAATGCACTTTGTATGTTTAAAACAAGTGCTGTATGAATTTGTGTGTGAATGGGTGAATGTGAGAAGTGCTTTGAGTGGTCGATAAGACTAGAAAAGCGCTATGTAAGTGCAGTCCATTTACCATATTGCCCCCTTCATTTGATCATTCCCATGACAATTACAATTATAGGAAAACTTTATATTTTGAATATACCTTGTTGGTGGCCTTGCTCAGTGGACTCACAGAGGTAAACTTGCTGGTCTGTATCTGAATAGGTCTTCACACTAGGAGGGCTGAACACAAGAGCTGATGCTTCAGCAGTGGTCTCTATTGATATAGATGACATGATCATGACCATTTTATACCATATTGTTGATCGCAGTGACATGTCTACCTATACTGAAAATAAAACATGCAGAGAAGGTGGTGGTCCTGGGGTCCGAGGTGGTGTCCCCTTCCTGTGTGCTGTGCGTCACCTGGGTTCCTGGTTTCCCCTTCATTACTGGGTGCATGTGGGTATGTTTGCCACATGAGACTGGGGTGATTTTTGTTTTTTTGGGATTTCTCACCCCCTCTACAACCTGTCCCCTCCACCGGTAAGCCTCAGCCCTGATTAGTTTTCCCTTCCACCTTGTCATAGTGTGTGTGGTGGTGGTTTTAGTAATTCATTTATCTATTTGTAATAAAGTATTTCCTTTTTTTTTTTTTTTTTTTTTTTTTACCTGGAACCACGTCTCCTGCCTATTTGTAGGACGGGCCTGAGCACCTTATGGGCTCTACCACCAGCTCATATTTCTCTGGGTGAAATTCCCAAGGGTCCCAAGTTCTGATTCGGTTCAACAGCAGGGTAAAAATTTGATCTTTCTGGTGCAGGATAGTTGTTACTTTAATAACAACTTTAAACTTGACAACTTTAAATAAGCCAGATCACAGTTTAAAGGCTTTCCTCTCCCAGGAGGCAACTGGAAAAAATGTCCTATTGCTGATACTAACATGATCACCAGATTGTTTAATTTGACGTAGTCTGCCATGACTCTAAGATAACAACATGTGATCAACCATGGCAATTTTGCTTCTTTGGATGCTTCTCTTTGCAAAATTTGAATAAGCCCGTCTCTTTTTCACCTTTTTGAAAAGTATTAAATAATGTACTCCACTCCTGTTTGTATCGACCACATATTGGATGTCAGTATTAACATTCCAACATTTAAACAGTGGTTTGCTATATTAATCAAGCCATACGTCATTTGTTTGCCTGTTCAACACCATGTGTTTTCCTGGCACAGTGCTTTATCTCAAAATAATGTCGGTTTACATTCCCAAGTGTTTAAACAACTGCTCCACAGCAGTGCACTTCAAATTTTCATCTGAAAGAGTCTCTCAATGGATGTCATGATTTTAGCAGCATCTTCCTTTTTCATTTTTTGAGCTTTTTGCTGTTCACTTTTACAACTACAATGTGACATTTGATTGTGAATTTACCTGGCACTCACATGGTGACTTACCGGCAAAGCCAATTAATAATTTGACCTTACTCTTGGATGTTGAGGGTTGATGTCTATCCATTTATGATTTACAGGGACAAGGCTTGCCAGAGCTTTTCTTACACTTACAGACCCTTTCCAAAAAATTAGAATATCATGGAAAAGTTTACTTATTTCCATAATTCCATTCAATAAGTTAAACTTTCATAGATTATAGATTCAGGACCCACAATTTAAACAATTTCAAGTATTTATTTGTTTATTTTTACATAATTTGGGCTTCTAGCTCGTAAAACCCGCAAAAACAGGAATTCAAAAAATTAGAATACTGTTGAGAAATCAGCCCAAATTTTGCGGGGCATGAATGTTTTAAACTGAGTGTCACACACTAATCATCTACTCAACTCAAAGCACCTGCACAGGTTTCCCCAGGTGTCATTAGGGGTGCAATGTCCAGTACAGGTGTTGGTAAACTCTGCTTTCTTAAATCCAAGGTCACCGCAACAGTCTACCAGAATGTTTTAGAGGACTTCATGATTCCTTCTGCTGAGGATCTGTATGGAGATGCAGATTTCATCTTCCAACAGGACCTGGCCACTGCCCATACCGCCAGAAGCACCAAAACCTGGTTTGATGCCCATGCCATCACAGTGCTTGACTGGCCAGCCAACTCACCGGACCTAAACCCCATTGAGAATCTGTGGGGTATTATCAAGAGGAAAATGAGGGGCACCAGACCCAAAAACAAAGAAGAGCTGACAGCAAGCATCAAGGAAATCTGGGCTTCCATAACTCCCACGCAATGCCACAGGCTGATTGCATCAATGCCACAGCAGATCGAGGCAGTGATTAAGGCAAAGGGATTCCCAACCAAGTATTGAAGATTGACATATTGTTTTGAAAATACCATATTTTGATTGACTGGATGTCATCCTAATTTCTTTCTTTTTTTCTGCAAAAACTGAGAAGTAGATGGTGATTTCTCCACAGTATTCTAATTTTTTGAATTCCTGTTTTCGTGGGTTTTATGAGCTGGAAGCCCAAATTATGTAAAAATAAATAAATACTTGAAATCGTTTAAATTGTGGGCCCTGAATCTATAATCTATGAAAGTTTAACTTTTTGAATGGAATTATGGAAATAAATAAACTTTTCCATGATATTCTAATTTTTTGGAAAGGGTCTGTAATGTGGCAAAACAGTAAGCAGGGAGAGAAACACGAACAGTTTTTTTATTTGCTGTTCTTGTGAGGGTCAGGGGTCCTGTTGGCAGGGTCACTGTGGTGATATTTGTTTTTTTTTTCTAACCTTTTACCTTTGCAAGACATTGTCTTTATATACAATTTTATTGTGAATTTTACATTTATTAAATACTTTCTAAAACAATGGTAGGTTTACTATAATGACTGAATAGAACCCCAAAGCAGATTAACAGGATGAAGCTAGTAAATGTCTGAAACCAGAATTGTATAAACACTCCAGACAGGGGGCTGAGTGGCTGGAGTCTTCCGGGGGGTGGGGTGGGGGGTCTAGGTGGAATGAATGGAGGGCAGGTCCAAGGCTGGAAAGGCAGCAGCATCAGCACAGGGAAAGACTAAGGCACAGGAAAGACACATTAGATTAAAGGGTGTGTGCATGAGAGCAGCAGTGCCTCAGACAAAAAGGCACTGAGAATAGTGGTGAGGACAGCTGAAAGGATTATTGGGGCCACATTGCCACCCCTTGGGGACCTGGTGAAACAACACTGCCTGTTGAGGGCAATGATAATCACCAAGGACCCCATGCTCCCCTGCCATGGACTGTCATCTCTTCTGCCCTCAGGCAGAAGATACCACAGCCTGACATGCAAAACTGTGAGGTTCTGAGACAGCTTCTATCCAACCGCCATCAGACTGCTGAAGACTATAAAACCTCAAAAATTGAACACCACATGACACACACTATGAAACTGCAATATGCTGAGTAGATCTCAGCCATACAGTGCAATATTGAACTTCAAACCACATGTGCAACATCCTGAGTAGATCTCAGCCATACTGTACAATATTTGTATTCTATTTCTATTTAGATTATATTTATATTTTAATATAACTATATTTATATATATATATTAACGACTGTCTTTTTATCTACGTGTTTTTATTGTGGCCTGATGCAACATAATTTCTCTCTGCAGTACATCTTCGATAAACAATAAACAAATCTAAATCTGAACATTAGGCAGGCTACACCAAAAACACAAGAAATGGTGTAGCTCAGTTCTTCACACAAAAGCTCTGCGTTGCCAGAGAGTTATCACAAGACATGAGCTGACAGTCTGGCAGTGAGTAAGTGAGCAAGTGAGAAAATGGGTTTAAATACTGATGTTGATGAGGCTGAAAACAGGGCTGCGGTCGAGTAGTCAAAAAAATCTCCTTTCCTGCCCAAGACACAAAGGAGAACTGATAAGAATCAGAAAAAGAGAATCTGACTGCACTTATTTATATCACAAGGAGGAGATACAAACTAGTGACAAACTCAGTGATGTAGGCTAAAATTGAATAAGGTTTCCTGTCCAATACTAATAATAGAATAACATGAAAACAATATACAAGTTGAGAAAGCTGAGCCATTAAAATAACGATGAAAAGGCAGACAAGGGAAAAACACGAGCAGTACTGATCAAGTACAAGTCAGCTGTAGCATTTACCACTTTGGGGTTAACAACAAACTGGGGAAGATTGGAGATGAGGACCAGGCTTAAATGCTGCCAAGGAGGTGGCAATTAGTGATGATGAGGTGCATGTGAGATCACCTGAAACTAGATTTCTGGTCATCATTGTCTACCATGAAAAAAACAGTGTGAATGTATGTTTGGTTATGCTCACTAAAACTGTTGCCATACACTGAAGTTCTGCATTTCAAATTGAGCATCTCCTAGATGAACTGATCCTTGCACAATGTTTAACAGTAAAGGTACTGTAGTGCCTAGCCTGAACTAGCCTTCACAGTGATTTCACAATACACTAAACCTTTTCCCGGAAACGTCTGTTTGAAGATCCCTCCTAGATGCATAGTCACCTGACGTTGTCATGTTTACAGTTCTTTCTATAACAGGTGCAGCAGTGTCCATACCATGACTGACCTGCAGTGTCTTTACAGATACACTGGTAATGCAATTCCACTGTACCCTCAAAGATGTCCTCAGATTTCTGATATGCAGCATCAGGTCATCAAGGCATGTGTTGAAAACAGCCACAGATGTTCCTAAACTGGACACCAACCCACATACAGTGGTGGAAAAAAGTTTTTGGACACCCTTAAAATTTTACACAATCTCTTTCTTGACAGTTTCAATATGTCAGTTCTCAACATTGTCAGTATCAAAGTCAACAAATAACAGAGAATGTGTTCAAAACTGAACAAAAAATGAATAAACCATCACATCATTAAATTGATATTTAGTATTTGTGCCATTAGCATGCAGTAGAGCTCTAATCCTGGCTGGCATGTTCCCCACGAGCCCTTCACACTTGTAAGAGTCATATTACCTTGCTACTAATAGTTTAGAAGTTTTCCTGTCATTATGTTGAAATGCTCCTTTAAGGATGCCGCTGGCGATGTCAACTAGCAGACCAGATTAAGCAGTCCACGGAGCAACCACAGATTGAGCTGGCCACTCTAAGACCTGGATACAGTGCTCCTGCAGCCAAGTTCTACTGGTCCTGGATGTGTGGCAAGGGGCATTATCTTGTTGAAACATCCAGTTTTGACCTCAAAGGAACAGTGCTTGTGCAGAAGGGAGCATGTGGGTTTCGAGAATGGCACAACACTTGGCGTTCAATGTGCCATCACAGACAGTGAGATGACCAACACCAGCAGCACTCATGCATCCCCAAACCATGATACTGTCTCCACCATGCTTGACAGTAGGCACTGTACTTGCTGGAGATAATGCTTCACCTGGCCTTCCCTCACATTATCAGGAGGAGGATAAAGCTGGAAGCTGGACTCATCTGATCACAGAATCTTCTTCCAATTCCTGGCTGTCGAGTTCTTGTGTGCTTTGGCCCAACTACGGGCTAAACTCTGTCTGTCATTGATCAGGGGCTTCTTTACAGCCTTGTAGGACTTTAAGCTGTGGTCTAAAAGTTGGCCACGTACAGTGTGGGTGGAACACTGGACACCAGTTTTGTTTGACCACTGCTCCTGAAACTCCTGAAACTCAGGATGTGGTCATTTCTTGCTGAAGAAACCCTTGGACACCCAGATCTTGGTTTGTCTTCCAAGATGGTTCGTCTGTATTTCTGCAGAGTGTATCCAACGGCTGAATGACTGCATCTGCACTTTCTGGCTATCTGGCGGCAGCTGTACCCTTCCTGGGTGAGAATCTGTATCTTCAGGTGTGTTTCCTGCATTAGTTTCCTTGTTTTAGCTATTTTTGTCTCTGAAGAACTTTCAAATGTGCTGGCTTTATATAGTCACCAAGCACGGCAACAAAAATTGTGTCTTTTAATAAAAAGCACGACCTTCATCAGTGGATCACTGGTACCAAAATGATCCAATACTCAAAATTTATTATGTATTTGTATGGAACCAATCAATTCTAAGTTTTTAATGGCTTTTTTAGGATTCGTTTAGTATTTTGGCTGTGACTGTACTAAAAGAAACTGCACTTGAAGACCTAAGAGTGACTCTTAATGCAATATGTCACAAATGAATGGGGTGTCCAAAAACTTTTTCTACCATTGTATGACATGGGTTCCACAATTAACCAGCAGAAAATAATAATTTATGAATAACAGCTGACACAGCACTGTGAAGATTCACACATTCCATCTGTAGCTGGAACGCTGTTTACTACCCCCCCACAGTAGGGCGCTGTACTAGTCTCCTGGTGCACTGATTGCCGAAACGGCGTCGTGCCCACATACAAATACAAAGTGGCCATACCTTGCGCGCCCTCTCCAACTCTTTTTATCCAGTTCCGCCCGTCCCCATGGTGGCTGTGGCTGTGGCAGAGTCTGGTCTGGTGCTTGCCGTTGAGGTGCACGTTTTCTCATCAGCACACAGGTAATGTGCATTGGTTTCCTCCTTCTACTTAATGTGCCATATGCGTCTTGGTGACACTTTTTCCTCATGCAGTGTGGCAGACTGCTGGTGCCGTGGGGCTGAGTTGGCCCGCTGGAAGCCGTTTTGGCGTGGGTGCCTCCGCGTGGTAAGTCGGTGTTATGTCCTTTTTTAAATTTGTTGCGTTGCTCCCTACTGATGGTTTATATTTTATGCTGATGGCATTATGGCCAGACTGCTCAAGGACTGTTCAGATCAGCTCTGTGGGGTTTTTCTGCACATCTTCAGCTTAAGCCTCCATCTGGAAAGAGTTCCGCTCCTGTGGAAAACATCCTGCATGGTCCCAGTTCCAAAGCTCCTTTAATTGCTGCACTTTATTTTTTTTTACCCTTCTGTGCCTTTTTTATATTATATTTAATTTTTTATTTTTCTATTTTTATCACTTAATTGATCTTGTCTCTTGCTGCTGTAACATGTAAGTTTCCCACAAGTGGGATAAATAAAGTCTATCTTAAGTACGCTCGCTTTCTGACCAAATAAGAGATGATTCTGTGTCAAGCTGCTGGGAGGAGTACATTTACGTGTCATTTCCTGTTTCCAGAAGGTGGCGCTATGACTGCAGGTCAATATTGTCATGTAGATGTGTCCAAGCCATGACACTTATCAGCAAGGGCATCTCATGAAGATCCTTTGTGACATTAGTGCTTCTCTGGCCATATTTGAGGTGAATCAGATCAACCCACTTGGACGAACCACATCACCTTCTGTTGTCAATAGCTATGACTATACTATACCTGTATACTGATATATAGATGTGTCCAGGACAGGCCTGCTATTAAACCTGTGAAATTTGGGGCAGACTGGACAAAGTATGTTTGAGTTACAGCAAGTTAAATGCAACTTCCTTTTTATTTCTTTTTATAACTTTAAGTCACAAACTCATTAAGAGTATCCTGATCAAGTTTGAGGTAAGCATGATAAAATCTGTGGGAGGAGTTTGAAACACAATGTCCCCAAATGGCAAAAAAATAGGCAAAAATTAACAAAATTAAAATTAAAATGGCAGACTTCCTGTAGGTTTGAGGCCATGATGTTCAGAGACTTTTTTGTACATCTGGGGATGTTACATATGTGTGCCAAGTTTTGTCCACCTATGACAAAGTAAGCCCAAGGGTGTTTTGAAAATTTCTGAGTAGGCTGTAGAGTCATTTTGCAGCACCCATGCATGAGACCCTAAAATACAGAAATTTTCACCAGGCCTGACGCATGTACAAAGTTTTGTGTTTTTGGGCCTTAAACCTTCCTGTAGACTACAGGAATAATTATCTGAACAATTCTAACAGAGCCTTTGCACGCTTCATGCCTGGGCCCTAATTATGCTGCATGCTTTTGCAAATTGCAAGGTTTCATTATATAAGGTGCAACGTGAATGATTTCTAGATTTTCTTGTTGTGGGTGGAATAGCAGGACATGCAGTACATGACCTCTATTGAAGAAAACTCTCAAGTCCTTAGTCAAAGTTTATTAGTAGTCCAGAATATGGTGAGTCTGCTGACACAGTGTGGGGCAGCAAACTGACCCAGAGTGAAGGGCAGGGGGATAGTTACGCTGTGGGTACAGGGCAGTGATCAAAGAGTTTGTAAATGTGAGGTGAACAATGGTACACCTTTTGGTGATTCGGCAGGGGCCTGGAAGGGCACCAGACCCAGCAGGGGGTAGGACAACCCCCAGACTTAGTCAACTTGTCATTGTAAGGTGTGACAGAATTAACATTGGAAGATGTGATGAACAACACAATCAGAAAAGAACCCTGCTTTTAAACAGTGTTGCCAGTAGTGATTTCAGACATTTAATTATCAGGTCCTTACTAACCAGGAAGTGTAATATCAAAATCTTACTAACCAAGTTGTGTAAGTGTATTTTCTTCCTCACCACTCATCCCACCACCCTGAGTACCAACGAACCCCGTTATAACACCAGCCAAACAGCTAAAGGCAGCTGATGGTGAGTTTAAAACTTTTCAACAAGACTGTGACTGCACTAGGAGTATTGTGGCACAGCCTTCATATGGGATTAAGTAGCATAAAATGTCAGTGGCCAATCAGTTAGCCCCACATGAACTGTGACTATGACCTATTAAAAAAGCTGTATTATCTTCCACACCATGTATGCCCCAGCCAGTGAGAGATATTAAAGGAGCACAAGCCCAATGTAACTCTGCATCAGTCCATAATACACTGCTGCCAAGGGGCAAAGAGTCCAACCTGTGCAAACATGACCAGCTTAATACCAGGAGGGCCAGGTCTGCAACATGCTGTTCATCTCACATGCATGGAGGAGACTTCATGGACAGTAGTGACAAATTTTATGGACAGCGAGAGAGAATACCCATAGTAAGACCAGGCTAATTTGATGGCTCAGGCTCATGGAAAGACTTTCTGGGCTACTTTGAAAAGTATGCCAGACCCAACCACTGGTCAGAGAGAACCATGGCTGTCCAGCTCAGACTCAGCCTAACTGGTGCCATCGTCCCTAAAAACCTCAGATCTGCTCGGTGGAGCTACCAGCGGATTGTTGATGATATAGAAGCTGCCTACAGACCTGGCTCAGAGCATGCGGCCACCCTGGGCATTGAACTAAGGCAGATAGTAAGGGGGCTGGGTGAAGCCCTCCACAGCCTGAGAGACGATATCTACGAAAAAATATCTATTGTGTATTGTCAAGAAAGGTTGAGATCTACCCACTCCCGATGCCAAAAGAAAGGATCTAATGCTAGGTTCTCCCCATGGTAGTAAGATGCACCGTTTTGATTAATCTTTTAAAACGTTAATCAATATAATGTGAAGCACTGTAATTAATGTTTTGTGTGTGTATGAAATGAATGGAAAATCATATGATACTGTGATTAAGCAATGGCAAGACTCTGACATGACTGGAAAGTACCAGATAACCTGTCCGGTCTTAGAAAAAGGGAAGTTGGTAAAACACTGTAAGATTGGTATGAGAGTATGAAAATCATGATTTGTGATTTAAACAGTGATTGTGATTCAAAGTGTAAAAGATGAACAATAACTGTACCAATGATATTATCGAATATAATGATTAGTTGTATTAATGGTAACTAAGAATAAGAATGGTTGGGAGAAGCGGTATGTAGGATGGGTGCGGTCACTGTTGGTAAAGATTTGAAGCCAAAAAGGATTGTAACATAACGGACAGTACCAGACCGGAGGGATTGCAACAGCATTGCCGGAGCTGGTGTTGTCGAAAATGGTTTGGTAAAGGAAGTCAGAGGGGGAGGGTTGGAGAGCTGGCCAAAACCAGATAAAAGGTGACGTACCAGACAACTTATTCGGACTCTTCGTTGACCGTTGGTGGATCATCACCTAAGGAAGACCCCTCCTCGGCCATCATCAAGAGAGCTGGATTCTGCGAACTTTTCTTCATTTAGCACAAAGGAATCTGGGAGACTATTTGCTGCTAAGAAGACTCAAGGCAAGAGGAGTTTAACAAAGGATTATTATTTTCCCTACTGCAGTGAAGGATTTACTCTCTGAAGGTTTCACAAGTTCGCCAGGCCCAGAAAGAGGAACTGTGAATCGGGCGAGGTCCTCCGGGACTTTGTACGGAGTCAGGAGGCTCACCCCTCTCAGGACCTCTTACCAAATTAGTCACCCATCCTAGTGACCAGCTTCAGCATTTAATACGGGAATCAGTGAGTTACTCATTTCAGAACTATTCTAATTTTTATTGGGAGATTGATTATATTATTTTTACTTTTTATATGATTATGCTGTATGCTTTGCCCTTGCTAAAATTATATTCAATAAAATTCATAAACTGTATCTAGGATAAGTCGTGGACAGTTGTTCTGTACCTCTCAGAAAAATAAAATACTAGGTCAGAGTGTGTAATACATCATAAGGTTCTTAAAGGTTATTTCAGCCTCTCAAATTAACAGACCCTTGGGGCTTACAGAGTCACTAAATAATTTCCTAGCACCATACCAAGTGCAAAGATCTTTAAGAGGAGAGCTGTTGTAAACAGGTGTGACTGGTGATCATATCCGACCCATAGGGCTACTCAGTTGGGTGTGACACTAGTGGTAGCAGGGTAGGCATCTGGAAGTTGGCATTTAGTAGCTAGGTGAATCTCCTCGTCATCAGCTTAAACAAGCCGCAGAAACTGTAAGTTGGGTGAAAACACTACAGCTGTGAGCTTGGACCCTTTAACCAGAGAGCTGGTCCAGACCTCCTGTACCGGGGTAATACTGGCGATCTAACAGTATGCTGATGCTGGAGCAGGATGCCATCAGAGTGGAGATTTTTACCAATGCCATAGTTGATGCTGAAGTGGTGGTGGTGGTGGAGTAGAAATGTGTGCTCTGCTAGACTCAGTTGCCCGGAGAAGTGTGCTACTTCGTCACCTCTTTGACTCCTTATCCACTGAATCCAAACCCCAGTACAGCCATCTAGCCACAGATCCTACAGGGCATTGGAGGTCTGGATGAGGTCAATCTGGTGGCCCATGCTGTTGTGCAGTCACAGCCATCTACTACCGTCCCCATCAGAATCTTCAACCCCGGTGCTGTGCTGGAAAAAGGGGCTGCGGCTGGTGTCCTACAACCAGCGAGGGTGTTGGAGACGATGGAGCTTTGGCCACCATGGGCACCAGAGTTCCCAGTCATCTACAGGCCCTGTATGCTGAGAGCTGTGCTTATCTCACTGAGTGCAACCGCCCTAGGCTGGCCCATCTGCTACAGTCCTGTAGTAATGTCTTCTCCACAGGGTCCTCTGACCTAGGCCGCACTAACCTAGTGCAGCATGATATCCTGACAACCCCGGGTCCACCTGTGAAACAACCACTGCATTAAACATTCAACTGTTGCTTTGTCAAGAAAGTGACCTGAAAAAGAAGTATGCAGATTGAACTTTCTCACGTCCACAGACCTAACATCCTTGTCTATCTTTATCTACACCAGACATCTGGTCATAAATTATGTTAGCGCCACCAAGTTATATCTCATCTTGTATATCTTAATTGATCATGGTGGAAGGCAAATATGCGATATGCGTGCAAGTATTTCAGATTAATAATTTAGAGTTTATTAAGAGATCATATTTTGTTCTGAGACAAAAAAAGTGAGGGCAACGTATCCTGATTGGCTGAGACCACCTCACGCTGCCTTTAAACCTGGTACTATCCTCAAAGAGAACAAAAACTCTGGCGAACACAAGATAAGCACCTTTGGTTGAAATCAGCTCCAAGTTACACAGCCACTTGCCATCACACTTTAATTTTCTCTGTTCCTTGGTTCTCTTTCCACCACATGCTCCGCAGTAACATTTTCTTTTGTCTATATGTGTCTAAAGTGATTTTCTCTATTTCTTAAGCCAAGCAATGTCAAGTTAAGCCAAAGGAACAAAAATATCTGAATACTTAAAACTTAAATTTATGATAATCCTGCATTTTCACCCTGAAGATTTTTGGCAATTTTAGAGTCCTCTGGCCGACACCAGCCTCCTCTAAAATAATCCAGAAAAAAGAGGCCTGCAGATTACACAACTGCCTGCAAAGAAACCTGCAAGAAACTAAGTTTGCCGAGACAAAAAGTCTGCGAGTAAACTCAACTAAAGCTGAACCCAAGACACCTGCAGAATCCGTCACTGTGTTAACAGGAGAAACGGCCTTCGAGAGAATGCAGCTGCTACATGCTCACATTAGGTCGGTCTTAACATGGTCGGTCGGTCTTAACTTCTGGTCATGACAAGGGCTGATTATAAATGAAGTAAATTTTAATTTTTGCCATCGATAGACATCTCAAAATTTAGTACAAATAGATTGTATTTATAGACTACGCTATTTGCTTCCACCCAGATCACTCTGCTCATTTTACCTGCTATTAGTTCACCATGCTAGTTTGATCATCCTTACATTTCTGTTTTATTTTTATTTCATATGTTTTCACTCTATATACAGTATATTCACCTTAGTAATCAATAAATTGTTAACACACATGTAAACCCAGCAGTTTTGTGTGTTTCTTTGCAATGGTGAGCTGGATCCCTGGATTGAAAAACCACAATCTTTTATTTCAGACTGATTAAAATATACAGTGTGAATATTAATGTAGAATATTGATATCAAAAATAATATCTCCGATTTCCTTCTCAAATTGGTCGGTGTGTGCCCCATACAAGTGTAAATTGGATTTTCCAATGGTTAGGTTTGTGCACTTATGCACAAGGCTTACCTGGGGCCACATCTTTTCATCCAAGGGGCATTGCTACTGACTCTGAAAATATTCAAAAGGTGAATGGCCAACACCCCAAAACATCTCAGAAGCGTGGGCAGTTTGTCAGCCCGGCTTCATATTACAGACAATTCATGGAGGATTTTACCATTCCATGAACTCACCAAAAAGTATGCATGCTTTAACTGGACAGATGAATTCCAGAAGGCATTTAAAGAACTGAAGAGACAGCTGACGTCTGCACTTGTCTTAGGCTAACCCCTTGACTGTGGTGAACTGTTTCTCAACACTGATTCTAGTGACGGGTATTGGAGCAGTTCTTTCCTAAGTGCAGGGGGACATGGAGAGGGTCCTAGCTTATGGAAGTAGGCAGTTGTCAGTCACAGAGCAGAACTACTTTACCCCAGGTATGACCTCCTTGCAGTGGTAGAGTTCACTGGCCACTTTGGACAGTACCTGCTCAGGAGACCATTCATCATCCAGACTGACCACAGCAGTCTGCGCTGCTTGACCAGGGTTGAGGGAGCTGGAAAACCAACTAGCTCGATAGCTTGAGAAACTAGCAGAGTATAACTTCCAGGTGTTCCCTCACCCAGGTAAACACCATCAAAATGCAGATGCACTCTCTAGGAGAACCTTGCCAGTCATCATGCCCTGCACAGTGCTCAGCAACCAGCATCAGCAATAAGGCGGTACAATGCAACCTAGCTGACAGTGCAGCCGAATCCACTCCTTCACAGCACTCTCCAGTGGGTAGTGAAGAGCGATGATCCTGATGGGAGCTGCTCGACCCCAAACCAGAGTCACGGGGGGGGGGGTTGGCCACCATGGGCTGACACAGCACACTGTAGCCCTGCCACCAAAGCCTACTGGATACAGTGGAAAAAACTGTATCAGAAAGATGGGGCTCTGTTAAAGAAATTTTACTGCTCGGAAGGGAAAGAGTTCCACCCTCCAGATTTGTTCTCCCCCGTGTGTACCGCAACTCTGTAATGGGACAGATGCATGATTGTCCTGGCCATTTGGAGTGGAGAGGACCCTCACAGGACTTCAAACTAGATACTATTGGTACAACATGAAACCATTAAATGAGACAGAGAGACACAACCACTACATACTAATAGTGCTGAGTGGAGCTTACCCAGTTCCACAAGCAAGCATCAACAGTAGCTGGAAAAATCACTTCTGAGTGGGTATGTAGGTATGGATCCCTACACAGTCTACACAGCAATCAAGGCACCAACTTTAATTTGGCTGTATTCCAAGGAATGTGTGAACTCCTCGGAATTGAAAAGATATGAACTACCCTCTTTCACCCTCAGTCAGATGGGCAAGTGGAACACTTTAATGTACTTTTAATCCCAAAGACCAGACAGGTTTGGTGACTGGGTGAGTCACTGAACCCAGTGAAAGAGACCTTTGACTTGAGTCAGGGTGTAGGATCACTGCCCTTCTCAGAAAAAAAAGAGTTCCAGAGTTGTAACCTGACAAGTTATAACTTAACTGTTCTGAGATAAAATATTGTCAAAGGATAGATGGCCTATTGGAGTTGTTAATGAGTAACCTGGGAGTTTATACACTGCAAGCCATTGTTTTACTGTTTACCACCATACCACATTTTTTAACTTGACTATGAAATTTTATTGTCTAGAATAATACCAAAGTCATTTACTTCCTCAATTATATGATTATTTATGTACACCTTAAATGTACTGTAAGGCTTTTTGTTGCCAGTTTCAGATCTTGGATAAGGCCTGTGTCTGCTGTTGTCCTGCTAGGCTTGGTGTTTTAGCAGATGCATAGATGACAGTGTCATCTGCATACAACTGGCATTTAACGCCCTGACAACAGTTTGGAAGGTCATTTATGTACATTGCGAACATCAGTGGACCTAAGACAGATCCCTGCAGCACTCCCATTCATTCTCCCTCTCATTGGGACAGAGATTAGAATTAACTCCATTGATTTTCACACACTGCTGTCTTCCTTCCAGGTAGGGCTTAAACCACAGCAGAGCTGTAGATGACATTTTAAAATGCATTTTAATTATTAATATGCAGTGATCAACTGTGTCAAAGGCCTTTCTTAGGTATAAGAACACAGCTCCAACAATATGGCCTTTGTCCAGTGGGTTTTTTATTGTTTCTAAGAGATAGCAGTTAGCTGTCTCTATGGAGTATTTTGTGTGAAACCAGACTGCTAAGGATGCAGCAACTGGGTCGATTCTAGATGTTCTGTTAGTTGCTCTGCAACAATCTTCTCCAAAATGAGACAACTGGATGAATGACAATAGGCCTGTAGTTCCTGGGTATGTCTTTATCCCCTGATTTATGAATTGGTGTTACCACAGCGATTTTCCAGCTCTGTAGGAATATATTTGACTACACTGAAAGATTAACCAGATGTGTAATGGGTGCTAAAAGATGATTCTGATATTTATATTTATTGGAAGTGCTCATGTTTGCAATGACTTTTCTGACTTTGTTCTGGGAGACCTCCTTAATTTTAAACAAATCATTATCATCAAAACAGTTTTCATTGTGAGATAGTGACCTTAAAGTTGTTTGCTAAATCATGTACAGATTCAATGAAAAAAATATTAAAAGCATTTGCAAGCAACTGGTTATTCTGAATGAGATTTCCATGAACTTTGAGAGAGCCGATTGTTGAATGCTTTTTCTTGCTGGAGTTACTGTAGTTAGCTTGTTTATACATTCCCATAATTAGATT